>NW_016819344.1:92178-105401 GCF_001698545.2 Rhinopithecus bieti | reverse complement strand
AAAAAAAAAAAAAAAAAAAAAAAGCAGACGTAATAATACCAGCCAGACCTTACTGTGGCAGCAGGGAGAACCCTTCAACTATGAGAGGAGGGATGGAAGAAATGGTGAACCATTAACAAAGGTAATGGCGTGCTTTTACTCACTAGTCGGGCTTTTTCTACAAAAACAGTCAGATGTATTTAAAACAGCTAAACATGAATATTAATTAGATTGATTACAGATACAAACAAAATGCAACTTAGAGAGTAGGAATATAAGAAATACAAATAGCTAGGTACAACTTAGTATCTTCTGCACTAGTGCATAACTACAGTTGACAGTTGAACAATATGGATTTGAACTGTGACGTTCCATTTATGCAAGGATCAAAAATGCAGTATTCCTGGGATGCTAAGGCTGTGTAGACACAGATTTGACTTTTTACAGAGGCGGGTTCTACAGATTCAACCACAGGACTGGAGTATGCACATATTTTGGTATACTCAGACGTCCTGGAACCAATCCCTGGTGTATACCAAGGGATGATTGCATAATGAATCATTGCACAATTTAACCTGGTCTTCTTCTAAGTATGTCAAAACTTGGTTGTGCCAAAATCTGAAGGTTTTCCAAAGTTCTTCAGTTTTGTCCTAGGTCCTACAAGGAGCTGTCCTTCCATCCTGTATATCTTCTCTGTAGCAACACTGACAAGGAGCACTCTGATTCTCCACTATTGGGGAGGATAAATAGACAGTGTCACAAAATAAAGCATATCGACAGGCCTCGAAGCATGGCATTCCCCATTTGGATCACTGAGGTCCAAAATCTCAACCTCAGCTTTGCAGATCTCTGAATACAATTTTCTCAGTGTTGCAAAGTTAACTGAGTTCAGAAAGGCTGAGCAAACAAAATTTGCCAATTCATTAATTTACTATGAGAAATATAACTGCCAGACGGATCAGCTACTCATGCCCTGTAGCCTGGTTAGCACATTTGCTCTGTTTTGAGGTGTCCACGAGCCACCCAATTACAGCTTGAAAGTTACATGGTGAGCAAGAAATCCCAACAATGGGCGATCAATATCTGCACAAACAACTGAGGCCACTAGGTATGGTTGTCTGAGGCCTTCATCGCCCCAGAGGAATTTTCAGTCCATACTCGCAGGCAGCACTTGGTGGCAATTTACTCTAGTTTTGACAAAGCATTTAGAAGGAAATACCTGAGATGCTCATGCTCATACTGTTTACCTTAGAAACTGAAAAGTACCAGGAAATGTCAAATTTTAAATTATAGTTCCAACAGAAATTGTTTCACCAACCGATGTATTAAACATTCAGCCAACATGTGTCTGGAGTATTCTAAGTGCCAGGTGTCATGATACGGATACATCAACAAACAAGGCAAGGACTTGGCCATCAGGGGCTCAGAATGTAGTAAGAAGCAAATGTGTTGACTTGCAACTCAGTGCACAGTAATGTTTGCTGTAATGAAAGCGTGTTCTACATCTGGTGGGAGCCAGGAGCAAGAGCCCTGATTCTGCCTAGGTGTCAGGGAAGGCTACCCGGAAACCAAGAAGCTTACACTAATCCTACTGCAGTGTCTGATTTTCACAATTGTAGAAAATGCATTTTCTGACTGTATATCACCAATAATGTAATCATACGGTGAGCCACTGCTAGTCTTGTGGTGTATTTCTTTTAATTTTATATATTAAATGTGTATTTATAAATTAGGATTCATACAGTATCATGCTGATTTCATGTAGCATCATATCATGAGTTAGTTCCCATGCCCTGTAATAAAACACGTTTTAAAAAAATTACTACATTGTATTCCATCATCTGGATATATCATGATTGATGTAACATTTGTTGAACATTTAGGTTATTTCCCATTATTTGATATTAGTTTTTTAAACTGTAACTAAGAGGACTTTAGAGATAATGTAGTAAATTGTCTCCTTTTGCAAACGAAGGACTGGGTTCCATTGAATTTAAGTGATGTGCTCAAAATCATATAGCTAGCTAATTTAAGGGCTGGGTTTGGATCCCTGGGAAAATGCATTTTGGGAAGGAGGAAGCGAGGTGGCTTATCTAAGAGTTGATGAAAATCAAAGGCCCTGGAAAATACAGTGGCCAGAAAGAACCACGACAACCAAAGTGGGAAGGATAGGGGCATGACAGCATTTTGAAGGTGCCAGGGTACTTGTGTGAACACTGCCTTTCCAAGGAACTGACGCCAGCCCCTCAGTGTGCAACAGTGTGAGCCGAGGTGGCCCTCCTGAAAACAACCGGAGAGTGCATCAAGAACATTAAAAGGCCAGGCACAGTGGCTCTTACCTGGAATCCCAGCACTTTGTGAGGCCAAGGCGGGCAGATCACTTGAGGTCAGGAGTTTGAGACCAGCCTGGCCAACATGGTGAAACCCCATCTCTACTAAAAATACAAAATTAACTGGGCATGGTGGCAGGCACCTGTAATCCCAGTTACTCAGGAGGCTGAGGCACGAGAATCGCTTGAACCCAGGAGTTGCAGTGAGCCAATATTGTGCCACTGCGCTCCAGCCTGGGTAAAAGAGCAAGACTCCACCTCAAAAAAAAAACAAAAAAACCCTTAAAAGATACCCTCCTGACCTAGAAAAGCAGTCTGACCCAGGAAGTCCACCACAGGAATCTGTCCTTGGAAGTTGCCCCATAGGGGGGAAAAAAGTATCTTTTCTCAAGCTATGGCAAGGCTGGAGGCTGCACAATAGCTTTACTACGTGCTTGGCCCTTGGTGGGGACAGAAGAGAGGTATGACTCAGCTGGCCTCACTATCTCTGCACCTACTCTCAGGGGCTCATCATGCAGTCTGTCAAACAGTGGCTTGTCTACTCAGTGCAATACCTTCCTTGGGGCTTCCAAATATGTCCTGTGTTCTTTTCCTCTTCCATCTTAGTGGGATCTCAGCAGAAAGGACAGACACATTCATGTGGCCAATCTTCTATATTTAATTGAAAAAACATTGTTTTTTATTTAAGTAAAATCAAGTTATGTTTGGGCGCGGTGGCTCACGCCTGTAATCCCAGAAGTTTGGGAGGCCGAGGTGGGCAGATTACCTGAGGTTGGGAGTTCAAGACCAGCCTGACCAACATGGAGAAACTCCACCTCTACTAAAAGTACAAAATTAGCCAGGCGTGGTGGTGCATGGCTGTAATCCCAGCTACTCAGGAGGCTGAGGCAGGAGAATTGCTTGAACCTGGGAAGCGGAGGTTGCAGTGAGCCAAGATTACGCCATTGCACTCCATCCAGCCTGGGCAACAAGAGTGAAACTCTGTCTCAAAAAAAAGAAAAAAAAAAAAAAGGTCATAAAGATGTTCGTATCTTTTAACCCAGCAATGCTATGGAAGGTAAATAAATAATTTTTTAAAATCAAGAAAAGCCAAAAGTATGAGCGTTGCCATAATGCAAAACAGTAGCAACTTTATCCAATAGTAAGTGATTATTCATTTAAAATACAATGACTGCAGATAAGATAATATTTAGCAGCTTATAAAAAATCTTTAAGTGATAAAACTAAATGCAACTTGGGAAAATTNTTATGCAAGGATCAAAAATGCAGTATTCCTGGGATGCTAAGGCTGTGTAGACACAGATTTGACTTTTTACAGAGGCGGGTTCTACAGATTCAACCACAGGACTGGAGTATGCACATATTTTGGTATACTCAGACGTCCTGGAACCAATCCCTGGTGTATACCAAGGGATGATTGCATAATGAATCATTGCACAATTTAACCTGGTCTTCTTCTAAGTATGTCAAAACTTGGTTGTGCCAAAATCTGAAGGTTTTTCCAAAGTTCTTCAGTTTTGTCCTAGGTCCTACAAGGAGCTGTCCTTCCATCCTGTATATCTTCTCTGTAGCAACACTGACAAGGAGCACTCTGATTCTCCACTATTGGGGGAGGATAAATAGACAGTGTCACAAAAATAAAGCATATCGACAGGCCTCGAAGCATGGCATTCCCCATTTGGATCACTGAGGTCCAAAATCTCAACCTCAGCTTTGCAGATCTCTGAATACAATTTTCTCAGTGTTGCAAAGTTAACTGAGTTCAGAAAGGCTGAGCAAACAAAAATTTGCCAATTCATTAATTTACTATGAGAAATATAACTGCCAGACGGATCAGCTACTCATGCCCTGTAGCCTGGTTAGCACATTTGCTCTGTTTTGAGGTGTCCACGAGCCACCCAATTACAGCTTGAAAGTTACATGGTGAGCAAGAAATCCCAACAATGGGCGATCAATATCTGCACAAACAACTGAGGCCACTAGGTATGGTTGTCTGAGGCCTTCATCGCCCCCAGAGGAATTTTTCAGTCCATACTCGCAGGCAGCACTTGGTGGCAATTTACTCTAGTTTTTGACAAAGCATTTAGAAGGAAATACCTGAGATGCTCATGCTCATACTGTTTACCTTAGAAACTGAAAAGTACCAGGAAATGTCAAATTTTAAATTATAGTTCCAACAGAAATTGTTTCACCAACCGATGTATTAAACATTCAGCCAACATGTGTCTGGAGTATTCTAAGTGCCAGGTGTCATGATACGGATACATCAACAAACAAGGCAAGGACTTGGCCATCAGGGGGCTCAGAATGTAGTAAGAAGCAAATGTGTTGACTTGCAACTCAGTGCACAGTAATGTTTGCTGTAATGAAAGCGTGTTCTACATCTGGTGGGAGCCAGGAGCAAGAGCCCTGATTCTGCCTAGGTGTCAGGGAAGGCTACCCGGAAACCAAGAAGCTTACACTAATCCTACTGCAGTGTCTGATTTTCACAATTGTAGAAAATGCATTTTTCTGACTGTATATCACCAATAATGTAATCATACGGTGAGCCACTGCTAGTCTTGTGGTGTATTTCTTTTTAATTTTATATATTAAATGTGTATTTATAAATTAGGATTCATACAGTATCATGCTGATTTCATGTAGCATCATATCATGAGTTAGTTCCCATGCCCTGTAATAAAAACACGTTTTTAAAAAAATTACTACATTGTATTCCATCATCTGGATATATCATGATTGATGTAACATTTGTTGAACATTTAGGTTATTTCCCATTATTTGATATTAGTTTTTTAAACTGTAACTAAGAGGACTTTAGAGATAATGTAGTAAATTGTCTCCTTTTGCAAACGAAGGACTGGGTTCCATTGAATTTAAGTGATGTGCTCAAAATCATATAGCTAGCTAATTTAAGGGCTGGGTTTGGATCCCTGGGAAAATGCATTTTGGGAAGGAGGAAGCGAGGTGGCTTATCTAAGAGTTGATGAAAATCAAAGGCCCTGGAAAAATACAGTGGCCAGAAAGAACCACGACAACCAAAGTGGGAAGGATAGGGGCATGACAGCATTTTGAAGGTGCCAGGGTACTTGTGTGAACACTGCCTTTCCAAGGAACTGACGCCAGCCCCTCAGTGTGCAACAGTGTGAGCCGAGGTGGCCCTCCTGAAAAACAACCGGAGAGTGCATCAAGAACATTAAAAAGGCCAGGCACAGTGGCTCTTACCTGGAATCCCAGCACTTTGTGAGGCCAAGGCGGGCAGATCACTTGAGGTCAGGAGTTTGAGACCAGCCTGGCCAACATGGTGAAACCCCGTCTCTACTGAAAATATAAAAATTAACTGGGCATGGTGGCAGGCACCTGTAATCCCAGTTACTCAGGAGGCTGAGGCACGAGAATCGCTTGAACCCAGGAGTTGCAGTGAGCCAATATTGTGCCACTGCGCTCCAGCCTGGGTAAAAGAGCAAGACTCCACCTCAAAAAAAAAACAAAAAAACCCTTAAAAGATACCCTCCTGACCTAGAAAAGCAGTCTGACCCAGGAAGTCCACCACAGGAATCTGTCCTTGGAAGTTGCCCCATAGGGGGGAAAAAAGTATCTTTTCTCAAGCTATGGCAAGGCTGGAGGCTGCACAATAGCTTTACTACGTGCTTGGCCCTTGGTGGGGACAGAAGAGAGGTATGACTCAGCTGGCCTCACTATCTCTGCACCTACTCTCAGGGGCTCATCATGCAGTCTGTCAAACAGTGGCTTGTCTACTCAGTGCAATACCTTCCTTGGGGCTTCCAAATATGTCCTGTGTTCTTTTTCCTCTTCCATCTTAGTGGGATCTCAGCAGAAAGGACAGACACATTCATGTGGCCAATCTTCTATATTTAATTGAAAAAACATTGTTTTTTATTTAAGTAAAAATCAAGTTATGTTTGGGCGCGGTGGCTCACGCCTGTAATCCCAGAAGTTTGGGAGGCCGAGGTGGGCAGATTACCTGAGGTTGGGAGTTCAAGACCAGCCTGACCAACATGGAGAAACTCCACCTCTACTAAAAGTACAAAATTAGCCAGGCGTGGTGGTGCATGGCTGTAATCCCAGCTACTCAGGAGGCTGAGGCAGGAGAATTGCTTGAACCTGGGAAGCGGAGGTTGCAGTGAGCCAAGATTACGCCATTGCACTCCATCCAGCCTGGGCAACAAGAGTGAAACTCTGTCTCAAAAAAAAGAAAAAAAAAAAAAAGGTCATAAAGATGTTCGTATCTTTTAACCCAGCAATGCTATGGAAGGTAAATAAATAATTTTTTAAAAATCAAGAAAAAGCCAAAAGTATGAGCGTTGCCATAATGCAAAACAGTAGCAACTTTATCCAATAGTAAGTGATTATTCATTTAAAATACAATGACTGCAGATAAGATAATATTTAGCAGCTTATAAAAAATCTTTAAGTGATAAAACTAAATGCAACTTGGGAAAATTCTTATGTTATAATATTAAGTGAAAAGGCTAGTTACCACTCTGTAAAAATATACAAGCCTGAGGGAAAAGCACAAAAACAAAGACAATTTATGGGAATTATACGTGAGTGGTGATATTTCACATGACATTTTTCTTTTTTAAAGAAGACTGGGCCGGGCGCGGTGGCTCAAGCCTGTAATCCCAGCACTTTGGGAGGCCGAGACGGGCGGATCACGAGGTCAGGAGATCGAGACCATCCTGGCTAATACGGTGAAACCCCGTCTCTACTAAAAATATACAAAAAAAAAAAAAAAAAAAAAAAAAACTAGCGGGGCAACGAGGCGGGCACCTGTAGTCCCAGCTACTCGGGAGGCTGAGACAGGAGAATGGCGTGAACCCGGGAGGCGGAGCTTGCAGTGAGCTGAGAGCTGGCCACTGCACTCCAGCCTGGGCGGCAGAGCAAGACTGCATCTCAAAAAAAAAAAAAAAAAAAAAAAAAGAAGACTGATGTTATTATTTTAATATAGTAATAACTAATGTTAGCACATTGATTTTGTACTTAAAAAAATACCAACCCTGTTCCATTACAATATGGTCCTTTGAGTGTAATGGAACATTGAATGAAATGCATTTGAACCCAGGCACTGCATGGCTGTGAGACTTAGCCTTGGAGACCCAGGAGCCCAGAGCTGCAGCTAGCTTGCTGCCCTGTTGGGAGAGTTCTTCCCATCTTCTGGCAGCTAGGGCATGTGAGAGACCCAGCAGACAGTGTGAGTTTGTGCCTGTGAGTTCGTTGTTTCTAAGCACATTGTAAACTTTGTGCCTCTGTGCCTCCTGGCACCAAGAGACACGCTTCCTTCCTGTGCCACTTGCTCAAAGTTTTTGTCTTTTTTCTTTAAGTACGGATTTCATCTGAAAATGTGGAGTTCCTCATCACTCAAAGGACACCAGTAAGCTTCGCTCTGAGAGTGTCCAGAAGGAAAAACACTAGTGTTGCTGTTACACTTTTCCATTGCATAGATTACATTTCATCATGGAGTTAAACAAGGCATCTAGGAACTGGCTCCCACCTTGGCCATACAAATATGGATTCCAAGGGACACTGAGAAGTGGCCCTGAGCCCAGGGCACACAAACAGCAGCCCTTGAGCTCAGCTAACCAGCAGAAGACCACGTGACTCAGAATCGAGCATGTCACGGGGAAGTGGAGAAGACTTTCAAACTTCTCTAGCTCCACATCCTCTACTTTGTACAAATCCTCCCATCACCGTGAAGCTGTCCATTGGCTTCTGCTGAGCCCTGAAAGGAAGATGAACTTTTCAGAGTGTCAGATGTCAGAATCATTTTCCACATGGGGTGCTGAGTGCTACCGCTCTGCAAGTGATTCTAAGCCCCATAACACATGTATGCCTACTATATGTCCAGAATTATTCTATACGTCACAATAACTTTGTGAGGTGGATGCTGATAGCACCCCAGTTTATAGATGAGGACCATGGAGCCCAGGTAGTCAGAAGCAACTTCTCCAAGGTCAAAGTCACACAACTAATGAGTTGCAATGATCGGATTCAATCCCGGCCCATCTGACTCTAGAGACCGTGCTCTGAGCTACACTTTGCTGCCTCCTGACGATCTTGCAGTGGGCCTCTGATGACCAGGTATTCTGAGGATAAGCCAGACATGTGATTCTCTGCCCCCTTCATCTCAAGTCCTCAACGGGAGATTTGGAGGGTCTGAAATCAATCAGAAAAAGAAGTAAGAGTTACTGGCGCATTAGAACCAAGTTTCTCAGTCTGACTTTCAAAGAAGACTGGCTTTCCCTTGAGACTTAATACAACTGCCAAGTGAGGAAAAAAGAAAAGTAGTTATTTGTAAAGTTCCCAAGCATCAAAGAAGACAATGCTATTCCTATTTTCCACATCACCAGTGTAAAACCCCTGACACTTGGCAAAAATGAGAAAGGGTGTTTACATCTATTATGGAAGTTTCCAGATGATGCTGGTAAACCCTGAACTGTTAGTGGGAACTCCTCTCTTAGAACTAGGCTTATATTTTCCATAGAAATAGACATAATATGAAAAAAGGAAAACAAACAAAGGATGCCTAACCAGCAACCAGTCAGAACCGACATTTGGCTCATCAGAAGGATGCCAGCAAATAAAGCTAAATGTTTCTCCAAACGAAACACCAACCAGCATAGGCATTTTTATAGTTAAGTTTGGTCCACATTTGACCTAACAATGTTCAGCAAATTGTTATAAAATTTTATTTATAAAAATTATCACAGTTTTTAAAAATAAGTAAGAAAGTATATTTTAAATAAATAACAATGTTTCCTCTCATAATGTGGGATAATATTATTTACAGCTTTGTGCGTAGCTAGCAGTACCCATCTCAGTGATGCTTCAGTTACATTCATCTTGTCAGTTTTCGTACACTTGATTTCTCCTAAATCAGAAAACACCAGTTCTCAATGGTAGGCTCTTAGGAATGGTCACAGCAAATGTTTGCTTGTTCTTAAGAGTGTGTATTAGTTCATTCTCAGATTGCTATAAGCAAGTACCCAAGACTGAATAATTTATAAAGGAAAGAGGTTTAACTGATTTACACTTCTGTGTGGCTGGAAAGGCCTCGGGAAACGTACAATCATGGCACAAGGGGAAACAAACATGTCCTTCTCCACATGGCAGAAGAAAAGAGAAGTGCCTAGTAAAGAGAGAAAAGCCCCTTATGAATCCATCAGATATTGTGAGAACTCACTCACTGTCAGAGGACAGCATGGGGGTAACTTCTTCCGTGATTCAATTACCTCCCACCCCAAGCCCCTCTCACAACATGTGGGGATTATGGGAACTACAATTCAAGATGAGATTTGGGTGGGGACACAGCCAAACCATATTAGAGTGTTAGGAATATTTGGATCAAAGGTGAACTGAGAAATGGAGAGATTTCTCATTGAAAACCACTTACCACATTCTGCTAGGCATGAAGACAACAAAATCCAAGCTAGAAGATTGAGTGCCTCAACCGGGAAGATAATGATAAGAAGTTTATAATCTATTCTTCACCTGGACTTGACACTCTACATTTGCTGATATTTGTTACAGCCTTTGTATATGATTTTAAATAATACATCACTGAATTGGATTCTGACAAGAAAATTGAAAAGAAAATCAGCAAGTAATGGAAAAGAGTTCATTTTTAACAATTGAGCCATTTGTATCAAGTCAGGCTTTTTTGTAAAATCCTGATGTCTGATTTCTCAACCTTAAAATTATGACATTCTATGTCTGAGGTGATAGTTCGAGCTACTTTTGAAACTAAATAGGTCATTGAAAAATACCACTTTAGATAAATCTCTTAAAGTGAACAGAACATACCAATTTTCCATTAGCCAAATTCCCTCATCTTAGTTTTGACTTGCTTATTTATTTATCTATTTATTTATTGTTGAAAAGGTCAAATAGTTCTATATGACTTAGAACAAAAAAGAACTGCCCACTATCCTACCTCTCAATATCTATAACAGCAAATCGCTAGAGAAAACAACTTTCAATTTCCTTAGCTCCTTTTTTCCTTCTGGTATTTACCTCTACTTTTCTAAAGAACATGCTTATAGTTATCGATTTTTTTCAGTTTTTAAATATTGTCTCTTGAACTGCAACTGTGGGTGATGAAAATTTAGCTCTCTTGCCATTACTCCCCCTGCCCCCACCAGACACATCATCCTTCCAAATGCAGATTTCTCACGCTTTGTTTAGATGCATATTTACTACTTATTTTTACTATCTACTATTATTCAAGCTGAGCCATGCCGTCCTTTATGGAATATAGTTTTTTTTTTTTTTTTCTGCTTGTTTTACTTGCTTTGTTGTTCAAACACCCATCACTAATTCATCCTCAAGCACTCTACAGATGTGTACATCATCTCATAGTTCGTTTAAACAAATTAGGTAAGCTATGTGGTTTACTTCCTCCAAGCTTCCCCACCATTTATGGCCCTTTCTCCTCCTGCTCACACCTAAGCTAGTTGTCCTCTAGCCCCGCTGTCCCTGGGATCTCCATTCATCATCATCCTACAGGGGTTCCTTCATCTCTCACCTGTGTCAAATTTGCTTGATTGCTCATTTATCTATTTATTTATTTATTGTTGAAAAAGTCAAATAGTTCTATATGACTTAAAACAAAACAAAACAAAACAAAACAGAACTATTCCCTACCCTACATCTCAATATCCATGTATCAGTCCATTTTCACACTGCTATAAAGACACTACCTGAGACAGGGTAATTTATAAACGAAAGAGGTTTAATTGACTCACAGTTCTGCATGGCTGGGGAGATCTCAGGAAACTCACAGTCATGGCGTAAGGCAAAGGGGAAGCAAGGCATGTCTTCAAAAGGTAGCAGGAGAGAAAGATGGAGGGAGCGAGAAAGTGCTACACTTTAAAACTATCAGCTCTCATGAGAACTGACTCACGAATCACAAGAACAACATTGGGGAAGCTGTCCCCATGATCCAATCACCTCCTACCAGGTCCCTCCCTCCATACGTGGGGAATACAATTTGGATTATAATTTAAGATGAGAATTGGGTGTGGACATAGACTCAAACCATACCAATGCCAAACAGCAAATCCCTAGAGGCAATAATTTTCAATTCCTTTAGCTGCTTTTTTCCCCTGGTATTTCCTGGACCCCATGTTTTGTTTTGTTTTCCTTTTTTACTTCTCTGTTTCAATAGAGTTCATTTTACAGTAACTTCCTGAACTAGTGAGCAAGTGGCCAAAGAAGATAACATTTTAGACCAAGATATGTTAATTCCACATTCATATTTGATTAATAACTTGGCTAGTCATGGAAACTCTAAATGGAAATTTCATCTCAGAATTTTGAAGGCTTTCATTTCGTTGTCATCTGGCCTCCAGAGTTCTTGAATAAGCTAATGTGAGCCTGATCCTTGATGGTTAGCATGTGACTCCTCCATCTCTCTCTCATCTTGTAGCATCTTCTTTCCTTCCCAAGCATTCTAAAGCTCTATAATTATGGGTTTTTAAATTTTTTATCTTTTTTGTAATCTACTGAGATTGATACTTGGTTTGCTTTTTTAATCTGGAAACTCATACACTGCAGTTTTGGAGACTTTATTGAAATATTTCTTCAAAACATTCCTCCATCCTTTTTCCTTGTCCTCTCCTATTCTTCAGCTGTCAGACCCTACCAAAAGGATCCCCGGGGCTTCCTGTTTCTTTTCTCTTTTTACCCTACTTGTTTGTGAGTCTCTCAACATCATCTTCCAAAATTTATATAGAATGTTACATTTTCCCATCACTTTTTTACCTCCCTGACATATTTTTTATCTTTCTCATTTGTGCAATATTCTGTTTCTGTGTCTGTGCAGTATTTTCTCCTATGTCTCCATGGATATAAACAAAAGGTTTTTAAAGCTTAATTGCTGTCAATGTTGTCTCTGCTTCCTCTGAGATTCTTCTTTTCTGCTCTATCATGTCTGTCATGAGGTTTCCTCAGGGTGTGGTGGGTTGGCGATCCTCAATCGTGAGGCACTACAAAGATAAGAGGAATCTCTGTGCACATGTGCAGAGATTTTGACAAAGGTGATCTGGCTGAGGTTATTTTCTTGAGAGATTCTCAACTATCAATTTCAGTATATCTTTTCCCTTGGTTGATCCATGATCCTGAAAGATGATCTTTCTACCTCCTCCCTGAAGGAGTAGCCTTTCTGACAGCCTTCCAGAAGCCAAGGGGAGGAAGGAAACTGAGTGGTCTTATCATTCAGCATATAGGCATCTACTTTTCCCTTCATTTTCAGTGAGGAACCTACCCACAGCTGGAATCTCTGAGTCCAGAACTTCTCTGGTTCAGCTTTCTAAGACGTTTACTCCCAACCTTCTTCCAGAATGTTGGATGATGTCACCCGGCAGCAGACACTTGGGGTGGGGGGCTGATCTACTTGTATCTTACACAGAACCACCAACCACATCTCCCATGTTCAGCTACTCTGAATTCCCACTTTCAGATGGATTCAGTAGCCCATTCTGAAATTCTAGAGCCATTCAAGGATAACTATCTTGTTTCAAGGCTTCCTCCACTGTCAACTTAAGTTTCAAATTGCTCCATTCTGGTAAATTTATTACCACTTGTTTGCTCTCCAAATTTCAAAATTTTGTTACTACTATTTTCTTTCCCATTCTCTTTTCCCTTTGGGTCTATGCCTTTTTAACCCCTGTATTTTCATTTCTGGGGGGGGCGGCAGGGATTTCAGGAGGAAATTGTAATAAAAAGCAAGTGATCCAACTGATCTATTTAACAAAAAGTCACAGGCATCAAATTTGTATTTTATTCTTCGTGTCAACAACATACACAACATACAGGAAGAAACTAGTAGCAGTGCCTCCAGGAAAGACAGACTAGAATGAGAAGAGTCATATATTTATTTTATATATATATATA
>NW_016819344.1:52322-91587 GCF_001698545.2 Rhinopithecus bieti | reverse complement strand
GGGCAGACCCCCTTACCCCCCCCCCGGGGGGAGAGGGGGGGGCCCCCTCCCAAAAAAAAAAAAAAAAAAAAAAAAAAAAAAAAAAAAACAGAAAAGAAAAATGAAATAGGTCTCTTAAGTATCTTTCTCTCTGCCTAGCATAGGTGAGGAAAAGGAGAATACCATTGTCACTGCGCATTTCATCACACACCTTGCTGCAAAGACAGACATGAACTCAAAGTTACCATGATTTTATTATATGTACAATTTTTATAATTTTCCTCAATCTTGAATCAAATTTAGAGGATCTTGTTGATCACTGATGACTATCAGTGGCTAAAGCTCTGGGTTGACTCCTAGGTGTGACCTCTCTTATCAAGGACCAGTGAATGCCCTGCTTGGTCACAACTTCTGCTTACACCTTTTGGTGACTGACTCCCTACACACTCTGCAATCTCTAGCAGGGCTTATGAAGTAATGGTTAAATTAAAAGTATGCCCTCCATGTTAAGAGTTTTCAGTAATCAATAGGAAAAAATGTTGTGCATTTCTTCACACACATGTATGTATACATATATTATATAATGCATATGTGTGTGTGTATATGTGAGAATGAAGACATATATGTGTGTGTGTATATATATATGTGTGTGTCTTAATATGTATGAACTTATGAAGCCCAAGAACAAATTTATACTCAGCATATCAGTGGTTTTGTGCAAGGATAAGGTAAATGTCAGGTGACTTACAAGTGAGATCATAGCAGTGATACCATGTGGTGTCTGCTGAAAATCTACAGCAGCCAGAAGTGTCTTCTAAAAAAGGAATCTTGTCAGTAGTTTGCTTTCCTTTCTCTTGGTGAGCATCAGATGTATTATCACCTCTGCGTCTGGTTTTACAAAATTCTCAGCAGTGGTGTGTCTTGTACCTATTTTTTGCTGTCAGGGATGCAACCTTGAATAATACCTCTATAACTTCAGCCTTTTTAAAAATTGCCTTTAGAAACAAGTTCCATACACTACCAGACTGGAAAACATTGATTTGTAATAGTCCTTTAAAACTTCAATTAATTTAGTGAAAGGTCATGAGCTTTGTTTGCAAATGACCCAAAAACTTTAATGGCTTCACACCGCAACTTGCAACAGACAGCAGGCGGTGCACAGGGGGTTGGAACCCAGTGAAGCACCAGTCCAGTGAAATCCAACCTGTAGGTAGTCACCACCATACTTCCTGTTCACCCTTTCCTTTTTAAGTTGTTTGTTTTAAATCATCAGTTTCACAGTCTGGCACAGTGGCTCACACCAGCACTTTGGAAGGCCAAGGCAGGTAGATCTCTTGAGGCCAGGAGTTCAAGAGCAGCCTGGCCAACATAGTGAAACCCCATCATTTACTAAAACTACAAAAATTACCTGGGCGTGGTGGCACATGCTTGTAACCCCAGCTACTCGGAGGCTGAGGCACAAGAGTCGCTTAAACCCAGGAGGCAGAGGTTACAGTGAATTGAAATTGCACCACTGCACTCCAGCCTGGGCGACAGGGTGAGACTCAAAAAATAATAATAATAAAATAATAATAAAAATATAATAAATAAAATAATCTGTTTCAGAGAATCTTGTTCACTATTTTTATGACACTATTTTGAGTTGTAGTATTTCTATTATTTTCATTTCTATTTTAATAATTTTCTAAGAATACTTTAAGATTTATAGAAAAGTTGTGAAGATAGTAGTACCAGGTTATATATTCCACAACCAATTTTCTTATAATAGTTACTATTATATAGTTACGTATAGTCATTGATCACAACTAGTGAATCAATAATTCATCATTATTAACGAAATTGTATACTTTATTCAAATTTCCTTAGTTTTTACCTAAGGTCCTTCTTCTGTTTCAGGACCCCATCCAGGATACCATGTCACATTTAGCTGTTATGTTGGTGAGTCTTTGCTTGTTTTTTGATGACCTTGACAATTTTGAGTAGTACTAGTCAGGTATTCTGTAAGACGTCTCTCAGTTGTAGCTTACTGATATGTTTCTCGTGACCACACCAGGGTTATGGGTTTGGGGCAGGAAGACCACCGAGGTAAACTGTTATTCTCATCACCTCATATCGAGAATACGTGCTATTATCATGACTTACCACTGTTGTTGTTATCCTTGATCGTCTGGCTGAGGCAGTGTTTACCAGGTGTTTCCACTGTAAAGTTGCTCTTCTTTCCCCCACGCCCCACCCTCTCCACAGTATTCTCTTCAGAGGGAAGTCACTATGCATAGCCAATAGTTAAGATGCTAGAATTTATGCCATCTCCTTGAGGGTTTATTTTATTTTATTTTATTTTATTTTATTTTATTTTTTTGAGACGGAGTCTCGCTCTGTCACCCAGGCTGGAGTGCAGTGGCCAGATCTCAGCTCACTGCAAGCTCCGCCTCCCAGGTTCATGCAATTCTCCTGCCTCAGCCTCCCGAGTAGCTGGGACTACAGGCGCCCGCCACCGCGCCCAGCTAGTTTTTTGTATTTTTAGTAGAGACGGGGTTTCACCGTGTTAGCCAGGATGGTCTCGATCTCCTGACCTCGTGATCCGCCCATCTCGGCCTCCCAATCCTTGAGGGTTTAGTATCTACATAAGTTATTTTGAATTCTGCACAGGAGATTTTCTATTGCCTCCCATTTATTTATTTCTATAATCACTTATTTATGTCAGATGGGCTCATGGATATTCATTTTACACTTTTAATAATAATTCAATACTACTTTATTTATTTTGTTGCTCAAATTGTTCCAGCGATGGCTATCGGCAGCTCTTTTAATTGGTTCCTTTATCAGTTTGACATATTCCTCTCACTGAGGTTTCTTTGAGTAATTTCTTAGTTTCTGGCACTATAAGATGCTCGAAGGTATCTTCTATATTTCTTAACCTAGTCTGGAAGCAATCATTTCTTTCAGGAGTCTTGGTTCCTTTTACTGGAAAAAGGTATTAGAAACCAAGAACTGGGTCCTCGGAATGCTCATTACTACTGGGATGTGATTGCTTCTAGACCTCCTCATCTGACAGAGGAAAGAAATATATATGTGTACACTAAATTACATATGTGTACATATACATATATAACTACATACACATATGTAACTATTTCTATATGTATCATCTGTAATTATATTAAACTTCAGTTCATATAGAGATCTCCAACTCTAATCCAACATTACGCCATCATTCTGGCATTCTCCCCTTGCTTGTCTGTGTAATCTCCCATTCCAACAGTGAAAACTATGGCTCCCACTATCCACTATCCATTTACTTAATTGTTCAATTCCAGTATACATGCATAGTGGTTTCAGAATTGTTAGCCTGTATTCTTGTGGGAAAAAAAACACTGACCAACTAGAGTATAGTGAGTGCTATGTATAGTTTCTTTTGTCTTTAATCTTATAGATTTCACTGATTTCCAAAGTTACTTAGGCCAGCACCTATCCTCCCCACCCCCTTTATTGAGATCATTTCATACATTTGCAATATAGCTAGATTCTTTTGTTACAGTCTGCATTCCACCCTGGGATTTCCCAACCTCTAAATGAATTTTTAAAATTTGCATTTTAAGGTTCACTCTTTGTATGTACTGTAAAGTTCTATGAGTTTAAACAAATGCATCATGTAATGTATCTATCATTACAGTATCATGCAGAATATTTTTACCACCCTAAAAACACTCTTGTGTTTTACCTATTCAATGCTTCGCCTCCCCAAATCCCTCATGACCACTATGTGTTTACCCTCTCTGACAGTTTTTGTCTTTTCCAGAATGTCATCCATAGCCATAGAGTCCTTACCTCTTTCACTAGCAGTATGCATTTAAGATTCATCCATGTTTTCAAAAGGCCTGAAAGTGCATTTCTTTTTATTATTGAATAATATCACAATATAGGTATGTACTACAGTTCATTCATTCAGCCATGTACTGAAGAACATCTTGGTTCCTTCCGGGTTTTGGTGGTTATGAATAAAGCTACTATAAACATTCATGTGCAGGCTTTTGTGTGGACATAAGTTTTTAAAGCAGTTGGGTAAATACCTGGGAATGCAATTGCTTCCCAGCAGTTAACACTGTTGAGTCTTCTGGATTTTAGCCATCCTGATAGGTATTCTAACAGTGATATCTTGTGGTTTTAATTTGTGATTCCATAATGACTGATGAGGTTGAGCATCTTTTCATTTGTTTATTTGCTATCTGCAAACTTCTTTGGTGAGGTATGTGTGCTCAGATCTTTTTCAAAAAGTGTTTGAGTCATTTTCTTACTGTTGAGTTTTAAGGGTTTTGTTGGAGCATTTTATAAATATCATTTAGATCAAGCTGATTGATAGTACTGTTCGAGTCATCTATATTCTCAATCATTGTCTGCCTGCTTCATCTATCAGTTACTAAGAGAAAGTTGTTGAAGTCTCTAGCTGTAATAGTGGATTTGTCGATTTCTTCTTTTGGTTTTATCAGTTTTGCCTCATGTATTTTGACGTTCTGTTTATAGCGGCATAGATATTTAGGACTGCAGTCGTCTTGGAGAATTGAGCTCCCTCATCCCCAGTAATCTTTCCTTGATAATCTTCCTTGTTCTAAAGTCTGTTTTGTCTGAAACCAATATAACTACCTATTCCAGTTTTTGTTTGATTAGTAGTATAGCTTCCTCAATCACTTTATTTTTATCTTATGCTAGTCTCTAAAGTTAAAGTAGACTTTTATCAATAGTATGTCGTTTAGTCCTTTTTTTCTTTTAATTAACTGTGACAATCCCTTTATTTTTATTGGTATGTATTTTGTTGGCATATTTAAACCATGCACATTTTTAAAAAAGATTTTTCAGTTTCGTGGTACATGTGCAGGATGTACAGGTTTGTTACATAGGTAAACGTGTGTCATGGTGGTTTGCTGCACAAACCATGAACATTTTAAGTTATTATAGATTTAAATGGATGAATGACTACCATGCTTTTACTGTTTCCTATTAATTATATTTACTATTTGTTTATTGTCACCTCTCTTTTTCTGACCATTCTGATTTCAATTAAGCATTTTGTATGGTTTCATTTTTATCTTCTGTCTTAATGTATTATTTATACTTACTTTTAAATTTTTAGTAGTTGCTCTAAAATTTTACAACATATGTTTTTAAATAATCTAATTCCATCTTGAAATGGACTTTCATTTCCAAAGTTACTTGGTCAGCACCTAAGTACTGCACAAGCAGTGCCGGTAGCTTATAATGAAATATTTCCAATTCCTCCCTCCTGTCCCTAGTGACATTGTTGCTATTCATTTCATTTATGCATAAGCTATAATCACCCAATATATTATTATTATTGTTTAAATAAAAAGTTATCTTTTAGATCAATTAATAAGAAAAAAGATATTTTATCTTTATCTTTCTCTGCAATTTTTTTGTTTCTTTACATAGATACAAGTTTTTTATCCATATCATTTTTCTTCTTTGTGAAAACATTTTGACATTTCTTACAGCACAAATCTGCCAGTAATGAATTCCCTCGGTTTTTGTTTGTCTGAGAAAGTCTTTGTTTTTCCTTCACTTTAGAAGGATAATTTCACTGAATATAGAATTCTAGAAAGATGGAGTGGCAGAGTTGACTGGTTTTTGTCTTTTTTAATCTTTAACCTGTTAAAGATTTCATTACACTGTTTTCTAGCGTGCATGGTTTCTGATGAAAGTCTGTTGTTATTTTCATCCTAGTCTCTCTATAGGTATTTTTCTCTTTTAAAAATTTTGACTTTTATTTTAGATACAGGGGATACATGTGCACAATTGTTACATGGGTGTATTGCATGATGTTGAGGTTTGGGGTATGGATCCCATCACCCTGATAGCAAACACAGTACCCAATAAGTTGTTTTTCAACCTGCACCTCATCCCTCCGTCCCTACTCTAGTAGCCTATAGTGTTTATTGTTCCCATGTCTATGTCCATGTGTGTCCAATGTTTAGCTCCCACTTTTAAGTGACAATATGCAGTATTTGGTTTCCTGTTCCTGTGCTAATTCACTAAAATTATGGCCTCCAACTGTATCCATGTGGCTGCAAAGGACATGATTTCATTCATTTTTATGGCTGCATAGTATTCCATGTGTGTATGTACCACATTTTCTTTATCCAATCTACCATCGATGGCACCCGGGTCGATTCCATGTCTTTGCTGTTGTGAACAGTGCTGCAATAAACATAAAAGTGTCTGTGTCTTCTTGGTTGAATGATTTCCTTTCCTTTGGGTATATACTCAGGAACGGTGTTGCTGGGTCAAATGGTAACTCTGCTTTAAGTTATTTGAGAAATCTCCAAACTGCTTTCCACAGTGAGTGAACTAATTTATATTCCCACCAACAGTGTACAAGTGTTCCCTTTTCTCTGCAACCTCACTAGCATCTGTTGTTTTTTCACTTTTTAATAATAGCCATTCTGACTAGTATGAGATGCTATCTCATTGTGGTTTCGATTTGCATTTCTCTGATGATCAGTGATGTTGAGCAGTTTTTCATATGTGTGTTGGCCGCTTGTATGTCTTCAAGAGAGAAGTCCATGTCATTTGCCCAGTTTTTAATGGGGTTATTTGGTTTTCGCTTGTTGAATTGCATAAGTTCCCTACAGATTCTGGATATCAGGCCTTTGTCAGATGCATAGTTGATGAATATCTTCTCCCATTCTGTAGATGTCTGTTTACTCTGTTGATAGTTTCTTCTGCTTTACAGAAGTTCTTTAGTTTAATTAGGTCTCACGTACCTGTTTTTGTTTTTGTTGCGATAGATTTTGGGGACTTGGCCAAAAATTCTTTGCCAAGGTCATTGTCAGGAAGAGTAAATCCTGCATTGTCTTCTAGGATATTTATAGTTAGAGGTCTTACATTTAAATTTTTGCTCCATTTTGAGCTAATTTTTGTATATGATATAAGGAAGGGGTCCAGTTTCAATCTTCTGTATATGGCTAGCCAGTTATCCCAGCCCCATTTATTGAATCATTTCTCCATTGTTTATTTTTGTCAGCCTTGTCAAAGATCAGATGGTCGTAGGTGTGTGGTTTTCTTTCTGAGTTTTCTATTCTGTTTCATTGGTCTATGTGTCTATTTTTATACTAGTATCATGCTGTTTTGGTTACTGTAGCTTTACAGCATAATTTGAAGTTGGGTGGTGTGATGGCTTCAGCTTTGTTCTTTTTGCTTAGAATTGCTTCAGCTATTCAGGCTGTTTTTTGGTTCCATATAAATTTTGGATTAGAAAGTTTTTGGTCATTATTACTTCTCAAATATTTCCTCTGCTTCCTTCCCTTTTAGAATTTAAATTAGACACAGACCATTTTTTACATTGCCCCTGAGTTTTTGAATATTCTGCTTACTTGTTGGGTTTTTTTTTTTTATTCTTTTTTCTCTTTACATTTCAGTTTGGAAGTTCTGTTGACCTACCTTCATGCTCACTGATAAGTTCCTCTGTTATGTCAAGTCTACTGATGAGCCCATCATTTTATTACAATGTTTTGATTTCTAGCATTTCCTTTGATTTCTTTTCTTAAAGTTTCCAACTATAGGATTAAAAGAAAATTCCCTATCTGATAATCCCAAAGTCTGTGCATATCTGAGCCTGGTTCTGATGATCACTTTGTTTCTTCATACTGTGTTTTTAATATATTTTCCTTGGAGCCCTATCCCATGTTGATTGTTTTCCCTTTAGGGAACTGGAGTGGGGAGAATTCTTTTCCCACAGCTGGAGAAAGTTTCCAGAACTGTGAGCAGGCAAAGCTCTTTCCCCTGGAGAATGGGCCTTGGTTATTGAGAGGACGCTCTGTATGTCTGACCATAGCTAATCCTTCCCTCCCACTGCCAGGGCCCTGAGGGTATCTGAGTGGAATTTTCACCATGAGAAACCTGGAGGGGTTTCTAAAGGGAAAGCCCATAACAGTGTGGAGGCCCCAGGAGTTTCTCACTCTCACTAGCCCTCAGCAGTTTCTCAAATTTACCATTTAAATGTACCTGCAGGGTTATGACTACAGGCTTCTGTTCCAGACAAACAGGTCCCAGTTACTGCACCTCCCCAGATGTACTCAGTGTTCCAGTTTCAGGTTTGCCCAGGTTTGGCAGTTTACCCTGTGATCTCAGTTCTTTGATGTAGTCAAGAAAAGTCACCGATTTTCCATTTATTCAGCTTTTTCTTATTTTAAGGATAACAGTGACCATTTCTAGGCTTTTCACCCTGGAAGTCTCTTCATACTATTCTTACACCTCAATGAATCATTATGAGTCACAAATCCATTTTTGTGCATTTGAGATATAACATCACATAACTTGACCACAGAAAGGGAAATGTGGTGAATATTAATAATCCCAAATACCATGAAGTTACAGTGGCAAGATAACTTAACTCCATGAAACGATGTGTTAGTTGAGATGGACAGAGGAGTGCTCTCCTTGTGGGGCCCATGCAGCCTTCAAGGTTGTAATGGTTAAAAAGTAACAGTGCTTCTAAGAAAAAATCACAAATCTCCTATTTCCCTTTTGTGAAATACATGTTTCTCACAGCTAAAATTTTTTTCTTATTAATATTTCCTTGGAAACTGCCAAAATGTCTATGGACTACTTGATAAAATCCCAGAAATTACACCGGGAGATTCTCCTCACCAGGTATTTTTAAAATTTTCTTTTACAGTATGATATCTTGTA
This sequence comes from Rhinopithecus bieti, assembly GCF_001698545.2. Lineage (NCBI taxonomy): Eukaryota > Metazoa > Chordata > Mammalia > Primates > Cercopithecidae > Rhinopithecus > Rhinopithecus bieti. The sequence goes on along the minus strand of NW_016819344.1, from coordinate 82,905 downwards.
AAAGAAGACAGCATGAAAGGGTGAGTCCAAAGAAACAAGGTGATGGAGAGGCAGGTGTTTACTCATTTATGAATTCATTCATTTACTACATTTTTATTAAATATAACATATTCCAAGTACCCCAGAGCCCAGACATATAGTCCCTTTTGAAGAGTGTTTTAGTCTGTTTGAGTTATTATAATGAAAATACCATCAACTGAGTAGCTTACAAACAACAAAAATGTATCACTCACAGTTCTGGAGGCCGGGAAGTCCAAGACCAAGGTGCCAGCAGATTCAGTGTTGGGTACAGATTCACTCACTGGTTCAGAAATGGCACCTTTTCATTGCATCCACATGTGGTGGAAGGGGCTAGCTGGGTCTCTGAGGTCTCTTTCATCAGGGTGCCACCACTCCCATTCATGAAGGATTAGCCCTTATGACCTAATTACCTCCCAAAGGTCCCATCTTATCGTTACCACATCGGGTATTAGGTTTTAATGTATGAATCTGAGGAGATCACAAAACATTCAGACTACTGCATATTATTGTGATTGCGAAGCTCTCCATATGTCTAAAGCTTGCTATAGAGAAAATTAATTTACTCTTCAAGGGTCAAATGAACATTCCCTTTGTCTTCAAACAAGATCACCTCTCTGGTAAAGCATCATGGACCTATAATAATTGCACCAATTACGGCAAATTAACTGATTGTTGGAGGCCCAGAGGGTAGTCGTCACCAGCATCTCTCCTTACTTCCACTTGCAGGAATCACATAAGAAAGAATAAGCATTTGGTCACCATCTCCATTCCCTACCTGACTTCATAGGAAGAAGGATTATCTACTTGGCTAAAACTGGGCTCAAGTATCTTGTGAGAGCAGAGGAGAAACAGAATCCTTAGCCATTTGTTAGCGTTTTCTTCACTAGCCCCTGCTCAATACGAATGTGGTACATTCAAAGCCATCCACTTTAGAAGTTCTACGCTGGTCATTTCCATCCTTACTGCACATCCAAGCCTTTTTCTTCTATAGCCTTGCTCTAACATTGCCAGTTTAAGTCTATTTTTTTCCTCTGGCTCTCAACTTTCTTGGGAAAAGAGATACAACTGCTTCTAACAACTCAAATCCTTTTCGGATCAGGTGGGAGTGCATTTTTAGGCTTGTCTGTTAGGATAACAGAAGTCATCTTGTCCTGATTTCATTTACTGAGAAGTTTGATTGTATTTGTCTCAACATGTATATACCCCAGACATTACAGTTGACATTGTCTGCTTAAGTGTGTGGTCTGTGGTCATTCTCAAGTTGTTCCCTGCACATAGTCAATAGGTAAAGCAAATGGGTCTTGTTCTTCTGTTCTGTTTACAATGTTGTGGACCAGAGGATATATCAGCCTGAGGGAAGCAGATCCTTTTTATAATTTATCTTCCCAAAAAACAATTGATACAGCTGAGTAGATGCGGCTCTTACTAGAAGAGGGACATCAAGGGAACAAGATGAGTGAGTGGACCTCATCCACCGAGATTAAGAGAAATGGGTTCTGGGAAGAACAGATAGTGATTTCAAATATTAGAAATTGGGATGTGTGTGTTTCTCTGCCATTTTTATCTATACAAATAGAGAAGTTGACACAAGTCTGCCCACCAATGAAAGCATAAAGTTAAGACTATTTCTCTGTGCATTGATCTTGTTATAATTTAGAAGTGGTCTCAATGGACAATTTGGTAATCTCATCATTGACAGACCTAAAAATAAAAGCTTGACATCCATTTCTGTCATCATCTTTGACAGATTCACTTTCACTTATTTAGATTGCCTCCAACATCTACATTTAAAATTTAAATAATGATTTACCTGTGTGTATCTTAGTAAGAGAAGACAACATTATGGATTATTTGCATTTATCCTAGATGTCTCACCATAAAGCTGCTTTGCTAAGTATTAAACTGCTATTGGAAGAGGTATATTTTAATAGTGAAAAAATGCAGACTTTCATAAATACTAATTATAAATCTATAGTAATTAAGAAAGACTGCTGTTTTCATGGAATATATTAAAATATATTGATATTTTAATTGAATACACAAATAGAACAATGGAGCAGGATAGAAAATCCAGAAACAAATCTATGTGTACAGAATTACAGCTAGATAAGAGGAATTAGTTCTAGTGTTCTACAGAACTGTAGGGTGACTATAGTTAGCAATAACGTATAATATAGTTTCATATTGCTAGAAGGAGGATATTAAATGTTCCCAACACAAAGAAATAATAGATATTCAAGATGACCTTGATCTGATCACTGTACATTATATGTAGCAAAACATCACTATGTACCCTGTAATTATGTACAATTATTATATGACAATTAAAAAAGAAAAGAAAAAAATAAAAAATCCACATGTAAAAAAAGTGTGTATATATGTATTTACACATATAGTCATGGATTTCATATAGTCACAGGTTTTGAATTAAGGAAGGATGAACGATTCAATGAATGGGGCTGGCCTGTTAAAAAACAAAATTGGAACCTGTGGTAGACCATCCTTACAATGCTTTAAAGAAATACCTGAGACCGGGTAATTTTTAAAGAAAACAGGTTTAAATGGCTCATGGTTCTGCAGGCTATGCAAGCATGGCACTGGCATCTGCTTGGTTTCTGGGGAGGCCTCAGGAAGTTTTATTCATGGTGGAAGGCAAAGCAGGTGAAGGCATGTCATGTGGCGGAAGCAGGAGCAAGAAACAGGCTGTGGGAGGAGGTGCCACATTTTAAACCAGAGAGAACGCTCTAGAGAACTCACTCACTATCCCAAGGACAGCACCAAGCCATGAGGGATCCGCTCCTGTGACTCAAAAACCTCCTAGCAGGCCCCAGCTCCAACACTGGGGATTACATTTAAACATGAGATTTGGGTGGGACATCCATACTGTATCATAACCTACCTCACATCACATACATAGATCAGCAGGAATTTCAAAGTCTGATGATACCAAGTATTGGTGAGGAGATGAAAAAAAAAATAGGACCTCTAAAACACTGTTGGTGGCACGATTTTTTTAAGTGCTATGGAAAATAATTTGACATTTTCCAGCAAGTTTTCAGATGTGCATACCCTACAATCCGAAATTCCATTCCCAAGCATCTACCCTGGAGCACTAGTTCACAACCCTATCAAGCCCAGTGTCCTCTTTTGACAATAAATAGTGGGTAACACTCTCTTTACCTTCTTTAAATGAAATTCACAAATAACACAACTTACCCACACACCTGATTTCAAAAAGTCAACATAAACTGGAGAATCAAGGATCTGTTATAAAGCAAACTAAATTGTGAACAAATATTGAGTACTTCAATAGAGTATAAGAAAACCATACTTTCCCTTGGTAATAAAAATATTCTCTTTTGAGGGGCATTAAGCCCACAAAAAAGGAAAGGTAATTCTAGAAGATGACTTAATTTTTCCATTAAAGATGTTTCTAAGTCATAAAAAAGTTAATATGGTACCTAACTGTATTTTTAAAACAAAATGGATTATAATAAAATATTATATTTCTTTTTAGTTTTCAAAATGTCTTATTTTATTATGATAAAATACACCTGTTAATACCATTGGTAATACAACATATACCATTTTAACCGTTGTTAAGTATACACTTCAGCAACGTTAAGTACATTCACGTTGTTGTGCAGCCATCACCACCATCCATCTCCAGGACTTTCATCTTCCCCAACTAAAATTCTATACACATTAAACTATACCTCTCCATGCTCCTTCTCTCCATCCCCTGGCAACCGTTATTGTATTTTCTGTCCCTATGAATTTGACCAGTATAGGTACTTCATATAAATGTAATTATACAATATCTATCCTCTCTAGACTTGTTTATTTCACTTATCATAATGTCTTCAAGGTTCTTTCATGCTGTAGCATGTGTCAGAATTTGCTTCCTGATAAGAAACCTACTTGATCATGGTGGATTATCTTTTCGATATGTTGTTGGATTTGGTTAGCTAGTATTTCGTTAAGGATTTTAGCGTCTGTGCTAATCAGGGATATCAGACTATAGTTTTCTTTTTGGGTTATGTTTCCTCTTTCTCTATCTTGTAGGATAGTGTCAATAGGATTGGTACCTAACTGCATTTTAAAAGGAAATAGACTATAATAAAATATATTTCTTTTATTTTTTAAAATGTATTATTTTATTCAATTCTTCTTTGAATGTCTGGTAGGATTCTGCTGTGAATCTGTCTAGTCCTGGACTTTTTTGTTGGTAATTTTAAAATTACCTTTTCAATCTCTCTGCTCATGATTGGTCTGTTCAGGGTGTCTAATTCTTCCTGATTTAAGCTAGGAGGGTTGCATTTTTCCAGGAATTTATCCATCTCTTCTAGGTTTTCAAGTTTATGTGCAGAAAGGTGTTCAGAGTAGCCTTGAATGATCTGTAGTATTTCAGTGGTGTCAGTTGTAATATCTCCCGTTTTGTGTCTTATTGAGGTTATTTGCGATCTTTCTCTCCTTCTTTTTATCGCGTTAATCTTGCCCCTATGATGGTCTATCAATTTTATCTATCTTTTCAAATGTAACCAAGCCTTTTTGTTTCATTTATCTGTGTTATTTTTTTTTTTTTTGTTTCATTTTCATTGTAATTCTGCTCTGATCTTGGTTATTTCCTTTTTCTGCTGTGCGCGCTTTCAGGTTTGTTCATTCTCTGTTTCTTAGTCCCTTTGAGCGTGTGACCATAGGAATGTCAGTTTTGTGCCCTCTTTCCAGTCTTTGTTGATGTACGCCCACCGTGTTTAGCGCGGCTATGATACTTTTGCCGAGGCGCGCGTGGCCTCAAGGGGCCTGGTCCGAATCCCAGCCACCTTTGGGAGGCCGAGACGCGCCGCGGATCCCGCCAGCGACGGAGCATCGCAGACCATCTCCTGGGCTAACACGGGTGACAAGGTGAAACCCGTCTCTTACTAAAAAATACAAAAAAACTAAGCCGGGCGGAGGGTGGCGGGCACCTGTAGTCCCAGCTACTCGGTGAGGCTGCAGGCTGAGGCAGTAGAGAATTGCCGTATAAACCCGGGAGGCGGGCTTGCAGGAGCTGAGATCCGGCCACTGCCACTCCAGGCTGGGCGACAGAGCGAAGACTCCGTCTCAAAAAAAAAAAAAAAAAAAAAAATAAGGCATGAACTTTCCCTCCTCAGCCAATCTTTGCTCTATCCCAGAGGTTTTAATAGGTGATCACTATAGTGTTAGGTTCAAACGAATTTTTTAATTTCCATCTTCTTGATTTCATTTTTGGCCCAATGATTATTCAGGAACAGGTTATTTAATTTCCATGTATTTGCATTGGTTTTGAAGGTTTCTTTTGGAGTTGATTTCCAGTTTTATTCCACTGTGGTCTGAGAGGGTGCTTGATATAATTTCAATTTTCTTAAATTTATTGAGTCTCATTTTGTGGTCTATCATATGGTCTATCTTGGAAAAAGTTTCATGCAGTGTTGAATAGAATGTATATTCTGCGGTTGTTGGATGGAATATTCTGTTGCATCTGTTAAGTCCATTTGTTCCAAGGTATAGTTTAAATCCATTGTTTCTTCGTTGACTTTCTGTCTTGATGACCTGTCTAGTGCTGTCAGTGGAGTAATGAAGTCCCCTACTGTTACTGTGTTGCTGTCTATCTCATTTCTTAGGTCTATTAGTAATTGTTTTATAAATTTGGGAGCTCCAATGTCAGATGCATACGTTTAGGATTGTCATATTTTCCTGTTGGACAAGGCGTTTTACCATTATATAATGTCCCTCTTTGCCTTTTTTAACTGCTGTTGCTTTGAAGTTTGGTTTGTCTGATATAAGAATAACTACCTGTGCTCACTTTTGGTGTCTGTTTGCATGAAATGCCTTTTTCCACCCCTTTACTTTAAATTTATGTTAGGCCTTATGTGTCAGGTGAGTCTCTTGAAGGTAGTAGATAGTTGGTTGGTGAGTTCTTATCCATTCTGCAGTTCTGTGTCTTTTAAGTGGAGCATTTATCCCATTTACATTCAATGTTAACACTGAGATGTGAGGTACCATTCCATTCATCATGCTATTTGTTGTCTGTATACCTTAGTTTTTTGTTTTTGCTTTTAAATTGTATTTTGTTTTACAGGTTCTGTGAAATTTATGTTTCAAAGAGGTTCTGTTTTGATGTTTCCAGGATTCATTTCAAGATTTAGAGCTCCTTTTAGCAGTTCTTGTAGTGGTGGCTGTGGTAGTGGCAAATTCTCTCATCATTTGTTTGTCTGAAAAAGACTGTATCTTTCCTTCGTATATGATGCTTAGTTTTGCTAGATACAAAATTCTTAGCTAATAATTGTTTTATGTGAAGAGGCTGAAGATATGGCCCCAATCCTTTCTGCCTTGTAGGGTTTCTGTTGAGAAATCTGCTGTTAATATGATAGGTTTTTCTTTGTAAGTTACCTGGTATTTTTGTCTCACAACTCTTAAGATTATTTCTGTTGTCTTAACTTTAGATAACCTGATAACAATGTGCCTAGCTGATGACCTTTTTGCTATGAATTTCCTAGGTGTTCTTTGTTCTAATAGTTGAATGTCTAGGTCATTAGCAAGGCCAGGGAAGTTTTCCTTGATTATTCCCCCAAATATATTTTCCAAACTTCTGGACTCTTCTTCTTCAGGAACATCAACTATTCTTAGGTTTGATTGTTTAACATAACCCCAGACTTCTTGCAATCTTTGTTCATATTTTCTTATTCTTTTTTCTTTGTCTATGTTGGATTGGGTTAATTCAAAGACCTTGTCTTTGAGCTCTGAATTTCTTTCTTCTACTGTTCAATTCTATTGCTGAGACTTTCCAGTGCATTTTGCACTTCTATAAGTGTGTCCAATGTTTCCTGAAGTTTTGATTGTTTTTTCTTTTTTTTTTTTTTTTTTTGTTGAGACGGAGTCTCGCTCTGTGGCCCAGGCTGGAGTGCAGTGGCCGGATCTCAGCTCACTGCAAGCTCCCCCTCCCGGGTTTATGCCATTCTCCTGCCTCAGCTTCCCGAGTAGCTGGGACTACAGGCGCCTGCCACCTAGCCCAGCTAGTTTTTTGTATTGTTTTTTCCTAGGTGTTCTTTGTTCTAATAGTTGAATGTCTAGGTCATTAGCAAGGCCAGGGAAGTTTTCCTTGATTATTCCCCCAAATATATTTTCCAAACTTCTGGACTCTTCTTCTTCAGGAACATCAACTATTCTTAGGTTTGATTGTTTAACATAACCCCAGACTTCTTGCAATCTTTGTTCATATTTTCTTATTCTTTTTTCTTTGTCTATGTTGGATTGGGTTAATTCAAAGACCTTGTCTTTGAGCTCTGAATTTCTTTCTTCTACTGTTCAATTCTATTGCTGAGACTTTCCAGTGCATTTTGCACTTCTATAAGTGTGTCCAATGTTTCCTGAAGTTTTGATTGTTTTTTCTTTTTTTTTTTTTTTTTTTTTTTTTTTTTTGTTGAGACGGAGTCTCGCTCTGTGGCCCAGGCTGGAGTGCAGTGGCCGGATCTCAGCTCACTGCAAGCTCCGCCTCCCGGGTTTATGCCATTCTCCTGCCTCAGCTTCCCGAGTAGCTGGGACTACAGGCGCCCGCCACCTCGCCCAGCTAGTTTTTTGTATTGTTTTTTTTAGTAGAGACGGGGTTTCACCGTGTTAGCCAGGATGGTCTCGATCTCCTGACCTCGTGATCCGCCCGTCTCAGCCTCCCAAAGTGCTGGGATTATAGGCTTGAGCCACCGCGCCCGGCCTGTTTTTTCTTTATGCTTTCTATTTCCTTGAATATTTCACCCTTCACTTCTTGTATTGTTTATTGAATTTCCTTGCATTGGGCTTTGCCTTTCTCTGGTGCCTCCCTGATTAGTTTATTAACTAGCTTCCTGAATTCTTTTTCAGGTAAATCAGAGATTTCTTCTTGGTTTGGATCCATTGCTGGTGAGCTAGTGTGATTTTTTTTTTGGTGGGGGGGGACATGTTAAAGAGTCTTACTTTGTCATATTACCAGAGTTGGTTTTCTGGTTCCTTCTCATTCGGGTAGGCTCTGTCAGGGGGAAGGTCTAGGGCCAAAGGCTGTTGTTCAGATTCTTTTGTTCCACCACGTATTCCCTTGATATAGAACTCTCCCCCTTTTCCTATGGGTGTGGCTTCCTGAGAGCTGAGCTGTAGAGGTTGTTATCTCTCTTCTGGTCTAGCCACCCAGCAAGTCTACCAGGCTCTGGGCTGGTACTGGGGGTTATCTTCAGAGTCCTGTGATATGAACCATCTATGAGTCTCTCACTTGTGGATACCGGCACCTCTTCCAGTGGAGGTGGCAGGGGAATGAAATGGATTCTGTGACAGTTCTTAGCTCTGGTGGTTTAATGCTTTATTTTTATGGTGATTGGCCTCCTGCCAGGAGGTGGCACTTTTCAGAGAGCATCAGCTGTGGTAGTACAGAGAGAAACAGGCAGTGAGTGGTGTCTTAGAACTTCCAAGAGTATATGCCCTTTGTCTTCAGCTACCTGGGTGGGTAGGGAAGGACCATCAGGTGGGGGCAGGGCTGGGCAGGTCTGAGCTCAGACTTTCCTTGGGTGGATCTTACTGAGGAGTATTTGGGGTGTCTCCTGGGCCCTGCAGAAGCAGTTTTCTTCCTTCAGTGGGCCTGTCCTTTCAGAAGGCCCTCTCGGGATTCCTAATTTATTCCTGCAGTCATTCTGGAGCTAAAATTCACAATGCGAGCCTCCACATGCTGCTCTGTCCATCCAAGTCAGAGGGGGCAATCTAGTCCTGCCTCCCATCTGCCATGATGATTCTGAATCTATCTTTGATTTTCTGAGGAATAACCATACTGTTTTCCACAGCAGTTACACCATGATGCTTTCCCAATTGCAACTACAATTCCCAGAGCAAAAGTGTTTTAATGTCTTCACATCCTCACCACTTTACTTCCTGCTTTTTGGGTAATAGCCACCTTAATGGGTTGAAGTGGTATCTCATTTCAGTTGTGATTTGCATTTCCCTAATGATTAGTGATGTCGTACATCTTTTCATGTACTTGCTGTCCATTTATATATCTTCTTTGGAGAAATGTCTCTTCAAATCCTTTGCTCATTTTAAAGAATGTTGCTTGGGTTTTCTGTTTTTACTGAGTTGTAAGAGTTCTTTATATGTTCTGGGTATTAATCCTTTGTGAGTTACATGATTTGCAAATATTTTCTTCCAGTCAATGGGAAATCTTTAGTTAACTAGAATGCAGTTTGTGTAGTATCACCATATTGTGTCCATTGCTAAGGCAGACTGGAACAAGCATGTTCCAGTACATTCAAGTACACCAGTAGAACTGTTGGTGATGTGATTTCCCAGAATAGTGAATACTTGGTAAAGTTCTGAAAGTGCATTTTTTAAAAATTACATGTGAGCTACATTCTTGGAAAGCTCATGTGGATTAAAGCTATGTAGAGTATTTTGTGGCTTTATGTAAAATAAATTTATTTTATAGATTCAAATAATTACAAATTTTATACCTATCTGGCAAAATACTTCAAAGTCACAAGATGTCAGGACACATTCTTGTTTATAAGAATGTATCATAAGATGTACACTGCAGTACATCTAGCTTCTCTTGACTTCAGCCACTAAAAGCCAGTAGTGCCTCCCAATTATCATGACAAACAAGTTTCACCCAGCTGGGCCTGGTGGCTCACACCTATAATCCCAGCACTTTGGGAGGCTGAGGCAGGTGGATCGCTTGAAGTCAGGAGTTCGAGACCAGCCTGGCCAACATGGTGAAACCCTGTCTCTACCAAAAGTATAAAAATTAGCTGGACGTGGTCGTGTACATCTGTAGTCCCAACTACTCAGGAGGCTGAGGTGGGAGAATCGCTTGAACCTGGGAGGCAAAGGTTGCAGTGAGCCAAGATCGTACCACTGTACTCCAGCTTGGGTGACAGAGGGATACTCTATCTCAGAAAAAAACAAACCAACCAACCAACAAACAAAAAAAACAGTTTCACCCACAATTCTAAAATATCCCACTAACCTAGAGAAACTCTTAAACATATCCACCAGGAGATATGGACAAGAATGTTCAGAATGGAATTTCATAACAGCAAAATATTAAAAAATGACTCAAGTAACCATCAACAGAAGAATAAATGCAAGTCTTACAAAGGAATGTTATCCAGCAGTGACAATGAATGGATATGAACTACATCATCAAGATGGATAAAACTAAAGAATAGGTTGGGCACAGTGGCTCACATCTGTGATCCTGGCACTTTGGGAGGGGGAGGCTGGTGGATTGCTTGAGCCCAGGGGTTTGAGACCAGCTGGGGCAACATGGCAAAAACCCATCTCTACAAAAAAGTACAAAAAATAGCCAGGCATGATGGCATGCACCTGTAGTCCCACCTACTGGGAAGGTTGAGGTGGAAGGATGATTTTACCCCAGGAGATTGAGGCTGCAGTGAGTTGAAACTGTGCCACTGCACTCCAGCCTGGGTGACAGAACAAGACCATCTCAAAAAAATAAAATAAAATAAGTATATACAGTTAAACAAAAAATAAGTTAAAGAAAGATCCATACAATTTGGTATAAATTATTTAGTGCTTTGAAATACACAAAACAATATTGTTTGGGGCTAAACATAATGATATGTAATTATAAAGACATTCATGAGAGTGGTATCAATTTCAAGAATAGGGGTTATCTCTAGGAGGAGAGAGTCAAGAAGGGAATGAGATCAGGGAAGAATCTGGAAGGGTGTCAACTTTATTCTTAATGCTTTGTACCATCAGCTGGGCAACGGGAGCATGAGTGTTCAATGCATCATACCTTAAATTTTGTATGTTTAAATATTTTTAAGCAAACAAAGATTCATGAGATTTCTGCTTCCGGAGAGACCTGATTTTGAATCCTGGCTCTATTACTTACAAGCTTGTAAGTTGAACAAATCACTGAACTCCTCAAAATGTTAGCTTTTCTGTAAAATGGGGATGAAAATAGAAGCCACAATAAGGGGATGCTATAGGATGTTCAAATGACAGAACACATCTAAAGGTCTCAGCACAGCACCTTCTTCTAGAATAAGAACACCTGGTACCAAGGAGGAATAACCCCTATTCAAACACACCTTACATAATCTTCATGATTTTCAATTAACAACAATATCCTACCTTCTGTCTGATCGGTTGTCAAAATGTGTGTGTCAGCCCTTAATGGAAACACTGAATAGATGTATTCTAGTTATTTGTCAGATAAGTCTCCGTTGTCCAAATCCTATCAAACCCCCATTTATGAGAATAGATATTTATGGAGGATTGTCTGGAGGACATGCTATTCATCTATTTTCTAGAAATGATGGATTTTACCCTTGGATCAGAGTACACCATCTGAGAGCTGTGTATCTGGATGGCATCACTCTGACTGTTGTCAGATTTACTTGACATAATGGAGCTTTGCTGTTCCAATATTGGCTTGCGTTGAGGGATGCTGCACGAAGCAACCAAGCAAACTTTGCTCTTCTTGTATTTATTGCTGGGATGGAAGCCAGGAAGATATTCTGTGAATCAAAAAGTGGTTTTTCATGTGAAGACCCAAGGGAGAAGTCTTTTCTCAGCTCAGCAGGATGAAAACCTTAAACAAATGGGTTGTCTTTTCCTTCTGGACAATATGGGTTTTTTAACTGAACACATTTCCCTACTCACTTTGGCCTCCAGAAAATATACAGCTTAATCTCTAGTATCTCTATAAAATAATCTGGAATACATTCCTGAGGGGTAGGTAAATTTACCCCTGGATTGTTTTGGGTTTTTTTTTTTTTTTTCTCATATTATCTCTTTGTCCAAATATTTTTAATGATTTATTTTATGAGTAATTTTGGAAGCTGATTCAAATCATTTATAAAACAAGATAGAAGAAAGGGGGAAAAATGAGGGTAGAATCAAGAAAACTGTAGTGTAAATAAGTAACAGATAAAGTAAGTAAAACAATGTCTTTTTTACCTTTGTATTCCCCAGAACACTTCGCACTGACTTTTACAACTAGTATATGGTTAGTAAATGTTCATTATAGTAAAAAAATGATTTAAAAAACCTCTCACTCTCCAGAATACCCATTTTCCTGCTTGTACATGGCTATAAGGTTGGACTGGAAGTGAAAAAGGCCTAATGGACTCCTGAGAAGCAAAACTAGAATATTTAAATACTTTGTTAGTGATGTTCAACATTTCTAGAGGAATGTCCTAACTACTCTCCAAGGCTCACTCAAATGCCATCTACTTTTATGAAAACACCCCAGTTGTGAACAAAGACCTCTCCCTCCTCCAAACTCCTTCAGAACTTACTGCCTCTAAGCAGTCATTTAGAATTTGTTTTATGATAACTTACCTTGAGCTGTACGTATAAAGATAGATAGATAGATAGATAGATAGATAGATAGATAGATAGGTAGATAGATGATAGATAAATAGACAGATAGATAATTTGGAATGGAAAAAGACCATGATTATGGAGATTTATTTGTGTTTATTGAACTTATTGAAATTATGACCAAGCATATTAATGGTCATAATTTTAATAAGTTCAATAAATATTTTTAAATTAGTAAATGAACATCTTTTTCATTAATTGATCTCTTAACTAAAGTTGAATTAAAACCTGCTCACATGCAACAATGTGGATGACTCTCAAATGCATTATGCTAAATGAAAGAAGACTGTCTCAAAAGGCTACAGGCTTTAATTACGTTTATATAACATTCTTGCAAAGCAAAACTATAAAGGTAGAAAGCAAATTAGTGTTACCAAGGGCTTGAGGTGAAGGCAGGAGCTGCCTACAAAAGTGTAAGGGGGGAATTTGGGGGATAACAAAATTCTTCTGTATCTTGACTGCATGATGGTGGTTACACAGCTGTGTGTGTTGTCAAAACTCTCAGAATGCTATCCTGAAAAGTGTAGATTTCACTGTTGGTAGATTATGTATAAGTTAAAAAGAACAAGGGAAAACCCATCATTCAGCAACCGAAAATACTGAGTAGAGTTTCCAATTTTGTTACTCTAGTAAGTTAACCCATCTCCGAGGCCCAGGACAATAGGATAAGATCTGTATATGTGCTGCCTCTCCTCCCTATTCCCAAAATAGATACTGCTCATCAATCGTGCCATTTTTTTTTTTTTTTTTTCATTGTACGGCAAGACAGGACTTTAAACAAAATCTTCAACAAAACACTCTAGATAGCTACCAATAATATTCTGGAATTGGCATGAGATAAAGCCTATTTTCTGACTGGGACCCATGTCATCCCAAATAGACACGACCATTTGCTTAGTTATACCTACTCTAAGTGTAGGAATAATGCTTACGAAGAGTTCATTTAATTTCACATAATTTTTGTCTCCTTTATCTCAATGTAGTATATTTTTTTCAAAAAAAAAATAAGGAAAACATAAATATCAGCACAGGATCTCATTCTGGAAGCTACATCCATACAACAATTTTCAGAAGTGAGTCTCTAGCCATACAAGTAAATCAGATGATCCCAGAATGTGACTACAGCACAAGGCAGGAGATTTGGAGCCAGAGCACATGGATGCAACTGCCAGCTAGGACCCTTTAATCAGTGTATAAGGAGAGAACATGAGGATGGACATAAAAGATTAAAGATGGAAATTGTAACAGATCTCATTTTGAGTCAGACACTATGCTGGGCATAGAATGATGAGCAAAAGAGATGAATTTCCTACCCCATAGATCTTATAATCCAGTGGAAGTAACAGAGATAGAAGAATTAATCTCACAAATAAGTAGACACAAACCATCGTACGTGTGATGAAGGAAAGGTACAGGAAAAGAGTAACACAGAGGAATTAACTGAGATACACAGAGGGGGTCCTGGCAAAACCCCTTTTGAAGAAGTGGCTTTTATTCTGAAGGCCAGAGGAAGAAAAGGTGCTGCTCAAGTGATACGGACAAGCATATCACTGGCAGAACCCTGTGCTTAGATCTTGAAATGGGACAAAATATAGACCTTCTCCAACTGAAAGACCACTAATATTGTAGGAAAACATCGTCCTGGGAGCAGTGTGACTCCAGCTCAGGCAGGGGAGGTGGGCAGGGTCAGGTCCCCCAGGCCCCAATAGCCTACTCTGAAGATTTTAAATATACCCCAAGAGCACTGGAAAGCCGTGAAGTCAGGTCATATCATCATTCATACTCTGGACCAACAGCCATGAAAAAACTTCAAGGAAAAAACATATAAGCTCTAAGATACTCTCAAAAATGAAATAAAATCCAAAACTTAACAGCTTGCATAGCATTTTATGCTTATCACTGAGTGTCACTTGCCACACTGTATCAAGATCTGTCTTCTCTACTAGATCAAGGGCTTCTGAAGATCAGCAACCACACGTTATGGATTATTTTATGTCCAGGGTTTGATGCATAATAGGTGCTCAATAAATATCTGTTGAAATAAATTAAGCAAAATTTCTAAGCATGCAAATATATAGCATTCCGAAGCTAATTTCATACATGAGTTTCATGTTATGTCCAAAAGTGGTTTCTGCTCTGAGGCTGGAAGCCATGTGTACTGAGAGATGCAAAATTACAGATGCATCTGCCTAAGAATAAAATAACCTTTATAGGCCCGCCATGAATGTATGTTGATCGAAATTACTCTGAAAATTTTCTGTCATGGTTCCAGCAATGTGGAGCAAAACAAAAGACAACGTGGAGATAAAAATTACAGGTTATGAAGAATTATTTTTGGAATTTGTTCAAAAACCAAGACAAACGCAGCAAGAGCATGAGAACAGCCAGCTAGTGACAGAATTTCCCTTCAATGGATCAAGAAAGAGTCAGAGAAAGTAACGACAGCCCAAGAACAGAGACTAAATTGAGTCAAACTTCTAAAAAAAAGGAAAGCTGTGTGGAGCAGGTGACTGAGCCTCACAAAGAATTTGAAAATTTCTCAAACCAAAGAGCACTGGCAAAGAGCAAGACAGGACAGAACTAGCCGCAGAGAGAAGTTACTGACAAGCTAATTGTTATAGATTGAATTGTGTCTTCTCTACCAAAATTCTTATTTTGAAGTTCCAACCTTCCCCATCTCATAATGTGATCTTACTTGGAGATAGGGTCTTTACAGAGGCACTAAATTTTAAAATGAGGTCGTTAGAGTGGACCCTAATCCAATATGACTCAGGTGCTTTTCAAAAGATAGAAGTTTTACATGGTGATATGCAGAGAGGAAAGACACTGGGTGACAAGACATAGAAGATGAGGAGAGAGGCATAGAAGAGGTTTCTTTCTCACAGCTCTCAGAAGGACCAACTCTGCTGACACCTTGGTCTTGGACTTCTAGCTTCCAGAACTATGGGAAAATGCATTTCTGTCATTGAAGCCACTGAGTCTGTGGTACTTTGTTACAGCAGCCCTAGCAAACCAATACAGTAATCAATCTGAAAAATCCTCATTTACCAGAGGATTAAAAAAATTAAAGGGGAAAGGCCGGGCACAGTGGCTCATGCCTGTAATCCCAGCACTTTGGGAGGCAGAGGCAGGTGGATCACTGGAGGCCAGGAGTTCAAGACAAGCCTGGCCAACATGGTGAAATCCCGTCTCTACTAAAAATACAAAAGTTAGCCAGGTATGGTGGCGGGCGCCTGTAATCCCAGCTGCTCGGGAGGCTGAGGCAGGAGAATCACTTGAACCTGGGAGGCGGAAGCTACAATGAGCCTAGTTCATGCCACTGCACTCCACCTGGGGCGACAAGAGCAAAACTCTGTCTCAAAAAAATAAACACATAAAATAAAAAATTTTTAAAAAGTAAGGGAGGAAAAATATAAACAAGTTAGTAAGTCAAGGGGATAAAAGAGGTCTCCATGGGCTCATATTTGTATGAAATAGGTGACTTTTGCAGAAACCCATTCACCAGGAACTACTATACAAGACTGGAATGATAATATCAAACCTGGAATGATAATATCAACTAATAATAATAAATAATAATAATAGGTCTTAACATGTGCCCACCACAGGATCATGTGTTTTACATAAACAATTTTACTTGATTCTTATAAAAATAAGTTTAATTATTTTACCAATGGGAATACTGAGTCTCAGAGAAGTTTATTTACTTGCCTAAGGTCAGACAGCTAAAGGGGTAGAGGAAGGATTTAAACCATGGCGCCTTCCCTCCCTTCTCTCTCCTGCCTTCAGTCCCAGAGAGTCTGGGGGATACCAGGAAACTTTGATATCACAGAGAGAACAGGTACACTCTCTCAAGCATCAGATTAACGAAAACTGGAAAGGGTGAATACCAGAATCTCTTTTTTGGATTCACAGACATTAAATTCTATGTATAAGAGTTAGGCTTTCTCTTTTTCTCCTTCTCCTTTGTCCTCTTCTCTATTTCTCTCTCTATGTCTTTCAAATGCCAAAACAGACCCAAAATAACTCACAGGTTTCTAGATTTCTCTGGATAGCAAACTGAACTATATGAAAAAGTTTCTTCTTTATATGTGAAGGTTTGCAGGCTCACGCCTGTAATCCCAGCACTTTGGGAGGCCGAGGTGGGCGGGTCACCTGAGGTCAGGAGTTCGAGACAGAGAAACCCCGTTTCTTAAAAATAAAAAAAAAAATTAGCTGGGCATGGTGGGGCATGCCTGTAATCCCAGCTACTCAGGAGGCTGAAGCAGAAGAATCACTTGAACCCAGAAGGTGGAGGTTACAGTGAGCTGAAATCACGCCATTGAGCTCCAGCCTGGACAGCAGAGCAAGACTCCATCTAAAAAAATAATAATAATAATAATAATAAATGAAATAAAACAACAGAGCAGAAAAAATATTTGACATAATAATGCCTGACAATTTTTCAAACTTAATGACTTGCACCAAACAAAACATCCAAGAAGCTCAGAGGACACCAAGCAAGATAAGTAAAAAATCTACACTTAGGCATATTATGTTCAAACTTCAGAAAACCAGAGTCAAAGAGAAAATTTAGAAAGCATGTAGATCTTCATTGAAGAAGAAAGCATTGGAGAAGAAATAAGTGAAGGTAAAATAAAATGTTACTATTTTTAATTAGTCTAAAGGCTTTTTAAAAATAATCATATTAAATGTACTGAGTAACTATAAATATGGAGAAGTGAACTGAATGGCAGCAATATCATAGGGAAGGACAGAAGGAATTGGGAATACTCTGCTATAAGGTAGCCAAACCACATGTTGAGTGGCATAGTGTTATTTGAAGGTAAATTTAGTTCAGTGGAGATTAATTCTGCTCTATCAATAAGCATTTTAAATGTGAATGTTCTAAATACATCAGTTAAAAGACAAATATGATTAGAGTGGATGAAAATATAAGAAAAACACTTTAAATATAAAGATACAGATAGGTTAAAAGTAAATGAATGGAGAAAGATATACCATGCTTATACTAATCCAAAGAAAGCTGGCACATTTATGTTAATTTCAGACAAACAAGACTTCAGCTCAAGGAAGATTATGGGTGATAAAAAGGAGCATTACATAATGATAAAGGGACCAATTCATTAAAAAGATTTAATAATCCTAAATGTATATTGATCTAAAAGGAGAGTATCAAAATTTTTGAGACCAAAACTGATAGAGCTAAAAGAACAAATACACAAATCTAATATTGTAGTTGAAGATCTCAACACCTCTCTTTCATTTACATTGTGTCAGTTTTGGCCTCAAAAATCCACTCTAATCACATTTGTCTTTTAATTGATGTATTTTAAACATTGACATTTAAAATGTTTATTGAAATGAGAGATCTAACAGATAGAAATCAGAGAGAATATAGGTAACTTGAATAACACTATTAATTCACTTGATCTAATTGATATTTATAGAATACTCCATTCAACAACAGCACAGTACACATTCTTCTCAAGTTCTGATGTAATATTCACCAAGATAGTTCACATTCTGGGCTATTAAACATACCTTCATGATTTTAAAAGAACAGAAATCATGCAAAGTATGTTCTCAGAGGACAATAGAATTAAACAAGATATCAGTAACCAACCTTAAATAATAAATCAATCATTAATACAAATAGTTGGGAAATTCTCAAATATTTGGAAATCAAACATGCTTCTAAATAACCCATAGATAAAAGAATTCTAAAAAATTAGATATTTGAACTAAATAAAATACTGCTTCAAAATTTGTGGGATAAAGTAAAACAGCATTTTGAGGAAAATTTATAGCATTAAATACATATAGTTGAAAATAGAAAATCTAAACTTGAGAATCTAAACTTCTACTTTAGGAACTAGAGAAAGAAGAGCAAATTAAACCTCAAGCAAATAGAATAACATAAATAATAAAAATTAGAGCCTAAATCCACAAAATTTTAAAAAGAAAACAATACAGAAAATCAACAAAACCAAAATCTGGTTCTTCGAAAAGATCAATAAAATTGATCAACTGTTAGCTAGGCTAACCAAGAAAAACAGAAAGAGGATACAAATTACCAATATCCGAAATGAAAGAGGGATTATCACTACAGACCCCAAGGACATTAAAAATATAATTAAGAAATACTACAAACAACACTATGCCAACAATTTTGATAACTTCAATGAAACGGACCAAATCCTAGGGTGATACAAAATATCAAACATCTCTCAAGAAGAAATATGTACTCTAGGCCAGGCACAGTGGCTCACGCCTGTAATCCAGCACTTTGGGAGGCCAAGGAGTGCGGATCATGAGTTCAGGAGTTCAAGACCATTCTGGCCAAGATGGTGAACCCTGTCTCTACTAAAAATACAAAAACTAGCCAAGAGTGGTGACAGGCGCTTGTAATCCCAGCTACTCGGGAGGCTGAGGCAGAGCATTGCTTGAACCCGGGAAGTGGAAGTTGCAGTGAGCCAAGATCGCACCACTGCACTCCAGCCTGGGTGACAGAGCAAGACTCCATTTCAAAAAGAAAAGAAAAGAAAAAAAAGAAAAAGAAGAAATATATACTCGAAATAGGTCCATATTTATTAAAGAAATAGAATCAATAATTAATAACTTTTCAGAAAAGAAAGTATCATGCCTGAATAATTTTACTGTTTAATTCTTCCAAACACTTAAAAAAGAATTGATATCTATTATACACAATCTGTTCCAGGAAGTAGAAGCAGAAGGAACACTTCCTGTCTCATTCTATCAGGCTAGAATTACCCTAAAACCAAAAGAAGAAAAGGACATTACAAGAAAGAAAAAATTAGACAAATATCTCTCATGAAAATTGATACAAAAATCCTTAAAATATTAGCAAATCCATCCAACCACATAAAAGAATTATATACCACAATCAAGTGGGATTTCTTGCAGGTATGCAATGCTGGAACAACATTTGTAAAAAGCAATCAATACAATCAGGACATCAACAAGCTAAAGGAGAACAAAATCACATAATAATATCAATGGATTCAGAAAAGCTTTTGACAAAATTCAGCACCTATTCATGTTAAAACTAAACTAATCTAAATCTCTTAGCAAACAAGCAATGGAGGAACACTTTCTCAATTTCTCAAAGAACATCTGCAAAAGAAACTTACAGCTATCACACTTCATGTTGAAAAACTGAATGTTTCTCCCGTAAGACTAAATACAAAGCAAGGATGTCCTCTTTCACCACTCCTATTTAACATCATACTGGAAGTCATAGTTCAAAAGGACAAGGAAAGGACATAAAATGTAGACCGATTGGGAAAGAAGAAATAAAACTGTCTTTGTTCACAGACTAAATGACCGCCTATGTGAAAAATCTCAAAGAATTGACAAAATTCTCCTGGAACTAGTAAGGTAGTATATATAGCAAGATCACAGGATGAAATATTATTATATAAAAGTACATTGCATTCATATATAACAGCAACGAACAACTAAAATTTGAAATTAAAAATCATCATAGGATTTACAATAGCACTGAAAAAGGAAATATTTAATATTTACATGTAAATCTGACAAAATTGTGTTCAGGATTTATATACAGAAACTACAAAACTCTGATTTAAAAAAAAAAAAAAAAAACAAAGATCAAATAAACAGAGAGATAGTCCATGTTCATGGATTGAAGGACTCCATTGTTCCAAACTTGATCTGTAGATTCAACACAATCCCAGTCAGAATCCCTGGATTTATGTTCAGTATTGTAACATTGGGCAATACTCTCAGTTGAGTTGAGAAAGAAGAGGTGGAAACACATTTCAAGATCAAAAAGGAAGATTAAGATTTATTCCTAAACATGACTTGTGATAATAATTTACACAACATTAAAACTAGTACAACATAATCCTCACAACAATCATATGACGAAGACTCACACTTTCACCAACAAATCCTACCCCCAAAGCTTCTTTGGTCAAGGACAATAGTAATCTCCACTCCAATGGTCGGTTCTCAGCCCTCATCTTAACTTGCCCCATCTGTAGTGTTTGACACAGTGTTTCATTCCTCCTCCTTAAAACACTCCTTTACATAGCTACTAGGACACCTCACTTGTCAGTCTTAGCTGATTCTTTCTCTTCTTCCTACCCTTTCCATATCAGAAAGTTCCAGAGTTCAGTATGTGATCCTCCACTCTTCTCTATCTGTTCCCACTGCCTTACTGGGTTCTTAGCATTCCTATGCTTTAAAAACACTTCTATAGTTAATCCCAAATTTATATCTCCAGCCAAGACTTCTCTTCTGAACTCCAAATCCAATACATCCTCACTGTTCCCACTTGGATATTTAATACACATCTCAAATTTAACATGTCTTAAACTGAACTGCTGATCTTCCTCTCAAAACCTGCTCTATTCACAAACCAGTTCCTAATTTTAATATATAGTAGCTATATCCTTTCAATCTCACAGTCCAAAAACTCCACTGGACTTCATTCCTCCCTGACTCCGTTCTCTGAAACCCAGTGTTCTATCCCTCTACCAGTAACACTCTTGCCCAAGATAATAATTTAGCTAATTCCCTCTCTTTCTTCAAGTCCTTGAAGAGTCAAGAAAGGACTTGACTCAAATCACATTCCCAATGAGGCCCACCCCGATTAGCCCTATGTAACATTACAACCTGCTCTGTCACTTTCCCTTGCACTCTTGGTCTCTCCTGGACTACTCTTTTCCTTTGTTCCTTGACACTGTGGCCTTCCAGCACACACACAACTTACTCCTTTAATTATTTTCACAGTCTGTCTCTGCTGGACAGAGATCTTCACCCCTTTGTTCACTGATATCCCAAACCCATTAGAAGGCATCTGGTACCTAAGAAGCACTACACAATTATTTGTGAATGTCATTAATATGTGAATGTGATTATTTCTGTTTTACAAGTGAGGTGATGAAACTGCAGTGTGGCTAATAAATGATGGAATAGAGTCCCAGATATGTTTAACTTCCAAATATTGGTGCTTTCTATCATTATGTTATTTTTCTCCTCTCTTTAGATGCAGTGCATGCTAAAGTTGGCTACACAGCAAAATCATCTGAGAAATTTGAATAAAACACTAGACCCCTCCGTCAGAGGTGGGGGTCTGTGTGTCTGTATTTCCACTCCCCTAAGTGATTCTGGTGAACATCCAGGTTTGTGGATCACAGCCGTAGATCCCACTCTCTTCTGAGGGCATGTTTCCTTTCTGGAATGCTTAAAGAATGAGAAGGGTGTGTATGGAAATCGTTAGTTCGCCAATACAGCAGTGGTTACAGAGCATCATAAAGGAATAAGCTGCCCCACATTCGTTAACTTCTCATAAAATAGAAGTTTCGCCTTTCAAACACCAAAGTGTTTTTAAGTCATCTGGGATCCAAATCTTTCTGAAATGTAATGCCCTTTTCTTTAAAAATAGTGTGTTAAGGGTGGGTGCGGTGGCTCACGCCTGTAATCCCAGCACTTTGGGAGGCCGAGGTGGGCAGATCATTTGAGGTCAGGAGTTTGAGACCAGCCTGGTGAAACCCCATCTCTACTAAACAAAACAAAACAAAAAAAATAGCTGGGCGTGGTGATGTACACCTGCAGTCCCAGCTACTTGGGAGGCTGAGGCAGGAGAATCACTTGAACCCAGGAGACAGAGCTTGCAGTGAGCCAAGATCATGCCACTGCACTCCAGCCTGAGTGACACAGTGAGACTCTGTCTCAAAAAAAAAAGGAAAAAAGTGTGTTAAATAAATTTTAATTTATTTTTATCTAGGTTCTTCCTTCTTCCTGGAATACACCTGGACAATTCCCACTCATTCTTTATGATTAGCCCAAGTAATTCCTCATCTTGGGATTACTTCTCCAAATCTCTCAGGTTGGGTGAGGCCCCCCCTTCCCCAGCTACAGATTCCAAGGCACTTCTGCACACATCTATTATCACGATGTGTTATAATAAGTGATCGATTCATCTTGCTCTCATTTTACTCTAGTAAGAACTGTTTTGTTTCAAAAGACAAAACCCATATTTAATTGCCCTAGGGGAAAAACAGATAATTTATTAGCAATTGAAACACTCATGGGGAGATTGGCATAATTGGATCTAGGTGCTCATATGATGCATTAAGAAATCTGTTCTCCTCTGTTGTGGCTTCATTCTCAAGCAGTCTCTTCTCCAACAGCAACAGGGATGGCCCCTGAATCTCTAGACTTTCCTCCTGCCTCTTAGAAACACTGGTAGAAGGCAAAAACTCCTCGGTCCCAAGAGCTCTATTAAAATGATGGAATTGAGCAGATGAAATGATGGAGTAGATCCAGGACTGACTCTTTCTGGGACTGAGATGGGTCATGTTCCCTCTCTGAACCAGTCATGACGGCTAGGAAAAAGGTAAAATTTGTTGGACTGTACTCTAATGGCTAGACCTGGCTCATCTGCCCAGCCCTCGAGCCAGGAAATAGAGTAAGTTCTTTCCTTCACATCTCTGTGGATAGAAAATGGGAAAGGAGGGTCCCTCGGGAAGAGATTAGATGTAATTATCAGATAAGGAGAAAGAGATGTTATTCAAGTCACACACATACTGGACCCCTTGAGAGAAAGAGCCTGCCCCCTTGCTCATCCACGTATCTTCATCTCCTAACCTAGTACCTAGCATGCATAAGGCAGCTCGTGGTTAGTAAATTAATCATTGAACAAATGAATGCAGTCAGGGTTATCATTAAAATTACCTTGTGTTGCAATGCAGGATGTCCTCAGATTAGAGACATGGCATGCCTCTCTAGTACTCAATGCCTGCTGTCTGATGGATGTGGACTACATTGCTACATGGAACACAGGCCTCTAGGACAGATCCAAAGATGCTATTTGTTGTTTCACAGAGATACAATTCCCAGCGCCAAGTATGACTATTGGTAAAAGCACTGTTGGCCTTTTAATTAGGTATCCCAGGAGATCAGTCCAGAGGTGTTGCAGGAAGACAAAGACAACAGAAGGAAGTGGAAATGTCACCCTCGTTAGTGTGGCCATTCATGGGAGGAAGGGCCCTGGTGAGTGTCAGAGGGCAGGTTCCCGCCAAGAGCCCGAAATGAGTGTCAGAGAGAGCAGCTGCAGAGTTTTGGGGTGGGGTGGGAGTGGGGGACTTGTTGAATTCAGATTATAAGGCAGAGGGAGCAAGAACATCTCTAGGGCTGACTCCAGCTCCACCTCCCTCCACAGCTCCCTGGGGATCCTGAGGACTTTCTTTCAAGGTGATTCTGAAATGTGAATGTTGTGGTTATTGCTTATTTATTTCCATTTATATTAATGTACCCTTATTATGGGAAACTTCTAACTATTAAGAAATGGGCCCTCTGACCAAGCAAAAGGGCAAATGAAGGTGCTTTCTGAAGTGTTCCCTACTATCCCCAAAGTTCTGCCAACTTCCTCCACCCTACTCTATGCACACACACACCAGTCAACCCACACTGCAGGAGGACAGACTTGATGAGTGCTAACCCATGGACCCTCTCACTGCTCCCGTCACAAACCTGACTGGCCAGGCTGTTGCCAGGATGCTCAAGCTGAGGAAGCTGTGGGTTGTAGGAGAGCAGTGGACTAAAAAAGTCCTGAGTTCAAATCAAGTCATAGAAACTTGGGCAGGTTGACCCATGTATCTGCTTTTCTTTCTTTCTTTCTTTCTTTCTTTCTTTCTTTCTTTCTTTCTTTCTTTCTTTCTTTCTTCCTTCCTTCCTTCCTTCCTTCCTTTCTTTTTTTTTTTTTTTTTTGTCGGAGTTTCACTCTTGTAACCCAGGCTGGAGTGCAATGGCACAATCTCAGCTCACTGCAACTTCTGCCTCCTGGATTCAAGTGATTCTTCTGCCTCAGCCTCCCAAGTAGCTGGGATTACAGGTGCCTGCCACCAAGCCCAGCTAATTTTTGTATTTTTGCTGTTGTTGTTGTTTTAGTATAGATGGGGCTTCATCATGTTGGCCAGGCTGGTCTTGAACGCCCGACCTCAGGTGATCCACCTGCCTCGGCTTCCCGAAGTGCTGGGATTATAGCCATGAGCCACCGCGCCCAGCCTCTTTTGTTTTTTTTTCTATTTTTTTTTTCTTTTTTTTTTTTTTGAGACAGGGTCTTGCACTTTTGCCCAGGCTGGAGTGCAGTGGTGCAATCTTAGCTTGATGTAACCTTTACCTCCCAGGCTCAAGCCATCCTCCTACCTCAGCCTCCTGAGTAGCTGAAACCACAGGTGCACGCTACACCAAGCTATTTTTCTTCTTTTGTATTTTTTGTAGAGATGGGGTTTCACCATGTTGCCCAGGCTTCTCTTAAACTCCTGGGCTCAAGCAATCTGCCCACCTGGGCCTCCCAAAATGTTGGGATTACAGGCATGAGTCACCGTGCCTGGCCAGTCCACAAATCTCTTCTATTTCTTCTGTTAAAAATAAAGACAAAAGCAACCACATGGAGGATTCTGTGATCTCTAAAGTCCCTGCCCTGGAATTAATAAAAACTTCAGTAAAAAAAATATACGCTCCTGCCAACAAGAAATTCATTTCTGACTAAGTTAAGTATAAAGGATCTCGAGGTTGTATAGCACTGAAGAGAGATTGCTGAGCCAGCCTAGGAACCAAAGCAGATCTAGAAGAAGGCACCTGGGCACCACACTTGTCCCATATTCTGGCTAGGACCTGGCCACTGGGGTTCCCTGGAACGCTGGCCATGCCAAGAGCCATGTCAGGTGTAGGAATCACCTAGCTGGTCAAGACTGGGTCATGGGATGACTGGACCCTGATGACATTTCCATAAGACTGTATCAGAGAAGGAGGAAACAGTGCCTCAAGGGGAATCAGAGGACCCTTTAGAGCAGAAATAGATGTTAAGCATCCAGAAAAAGTTAGTGAAAGAGGAGAGTCAAATGCTGCCATTGTATCCACAAGTCTAGAATCCTGATAGCCCAGGACATGTGAACCCACGGAGAGCATTCCAGGCCACAGAGGCTCACTCAACCACCAAACAATGGTTCTAATTCTATCTGATTCTCCACTGTCCTTTGCAATTTTTCCATGATGACCAAGAAGCCATCCCCCTAGTCATTAGTCCGCCTATCAAGTAACTTAAGTATAAATCTACTGCCTATTTAATGAGCTTAGCCAAGCAGACATCACAGGTAATATTGTCACGGCAAGTGGGCTACCAAATTTCATTTACAAATAATACATTAAAATGGTGATCTCTATGAACTAGCAACAATCCCTCTGAAATTTGCAGAATGGGTGTGAGGTGTAATATCAGAGACTAAAATCTGAGTCCCTATTGGCGGTCCTTTGCTTCCTAGCACCCACGCTAGGCAGCAGTTCTGTCTTGTCTTCCCTGTGACTGCACCACACTCTCCACCCCATCCCTCATTCCTTGCCAGCCCCCCACCAATGTACCTTCACCTTCCACAATATTTTTCAGCCTCTTGGCTTGAATGCAGCATCAGTCCCTGAGGCTGAGCCAAGGACCTACATCTCAGGTTGATGAGAACAAGTTCTCCCCACCTCCCTCTCTCCAACCCCTGGTCTCTGAGGCTGCCCATAGGCCCTGCAGGTTAAGCAAAGAGGAGATCAGAAGTTATCTAAATCACAACAATTCCCTGGCAGCTTTTGTACGATTGTAGGGTCTGGTGAACTAAACTGTCCAGCTGGGTAATTGAAGGAAACATATTTATTGAAATGTTCATGCTTACAGTTATACTTAGCCCCTGGATATCAGCAAAGCTGACCTGAAAGAGAATAAAAAAACCCTTGCAGCATTGCAAGTAATCATTCAGTACAGGCCCTTTGGGGTTTAACTCTCTGGTGGCAAGAGAGAGCTTTGATTTTCCAGAGCCCTGGTGCCTCTCGGCTGCTGACAGCAGCCAGCAGGGTTGCCAGGACTGGAGCAGGACATAAAAATGGGACCTATAGACGTTAACACTTCCCCCCCATAAAAGGCTTTGCCCAAGAGGTGTCAGCAACATGGCCTTGCTTTTCAAATTCCATTTTTATGCTCAGAAAGAGGAGGGCTTTGATCAGCCAGTGAGTTCACTCTAAGTGACAGCTGCAGTTAGTAGCAGATGGGTTTCTAGAATAAGCACCTACAAGCCTACCTGGGCAGGTCACCCTGGGTCCTATGTAGCTTCACTGAGACAAGCTGTAAAAAATACCACATTAAAGCAAAGCATGCTATGTATTACATGTAAATATATATGTTCCCTTTTAATATAACTAACAGTGATGTTGCTCCCCACCTAGTATGGAATCAAAGTCCTTAGAATTCAAAGAAATGTCCAAGGTCATCAGACCCTGTCTTCTGCCAGATGTTGGAAGCCTTTTCCTAAGCCCCCATGATCTTCACCAGGGTTTCAATTAGGTTTCAATTCAGAAGCCCATCCATAATCAGTGAGGCATCCTACAGTTGAAGTTTGCGAGCCCATATTTGCGTTCATCAAGAATGTCATATGATGTTTGACAAGGGCTCTGGTGGGAACAGCAGCAGCATCTGGGCGAGGCATTTGCTACCTCTGAGCTTAAGTGTCAGCAGTGTTACTGGTAATGAAACCTCTTTCTGCTAAATAGGCCTGGCCCCTGTAGCTTAAGGGGTGACATATGACAGGCAGAAACCGGCCTGAATGGAGAATTGTGATGGCTTCATTGGCACCTTGGCCAGCAACTTGTAAGTGGGGAATGAGACACTTCAAATCCAACCACCAGAAGTGTATTGGCAAAGGTTGATGTTGGACCTGCGCCCCAAAGTGAGAGATATTTTTCCTTGGCAATTCTATGCAATAATCTCACCTTTTATTGTTTGTTTGTTTGTTTGTTTTTTGAGATGGAGTCTTGCTCTGTCACCCAGGCTGGAGTGCAGTGGCACGATCTCGGCTCACTTTAACCTCCACCTCCCGGGTTCAAGTGATTCTCCTGCCTCAGCCTCCCAGATATTTTATCTGGGACTACAGGCGCACACCACCACACCCGGCTAATTTTTGTATTTTTAGTAGAGAACGGGATTTCTCCATGTTGGCCACGATGGTCTGGATCTCTTGACCTCGTGATCCGCCTGCCTTGGCCTCCCAAAATGCTGGAATTACATGCGTGAGCCTCTGCGCCAGGCCTGTTGTTGGTTTTTTAAAGCACCTTTAGGTATATTATAGCATCCAACTCTAAGCACTGGAAATATCCAGGCAGGCCCAAAATCTTGGTACTGAGACTTCTTCCTGCGTTCATGCATAATCCCTAATAACAAGCAACAAAAGCTAACACAAATGCTGAAATGACACAAATCCTACTTAATGGGAAAATGGTGAAAGTCAATATATGTCATCAAGAGGAACGCAGGCTAGAATCACTAGATAGGCCATCTGTACATAAGGAAGTGTAAAATGTTCTGGAGGAGGAACAGGACCAAATCCCCAAACATAAAAGAGAAGAGAATTAATTACTGGCCAGAGGAGGCTAGACTTCATGGGCACTCAGGCTGTGTCTCCAGCCCTGTGCCTGGAAAGTGAAGAGATCACGTGGATTGCTGTTTGAAATTACACCTAAACTCTGTTGATCAGTTCTCGATTCAGAGAATGCTTTTGCATTCCCTGCAACAAAAGGGTTCCTGAAGTAAAATGGATTGTCTAAATCCTAGTTAAGGGAATTACAAGAACACACTGATTTTAAGGACTTCGGCACACTAATTGTCAGAATATATATGGATACGACAAAGTACCAAGGGGATTCAGAGAGTTTCCAAAATGGTCCTCCAGGACCTTCACTCAGAAACACTTTGTCAGCAATCAGTGGTGTTGTGTGTGTATGAAATTGGGTCTAAGAAGTTAATGGCTTTTTTTAAAAAAAGTAACTCAGAGTAGCCTACTGTCCCCACCCTGGCCAACAGTGGGTTTATCCTGCTTTTAAAAATATCTAATCTAGAAAGATAACCTAGATTTATAAAAGAAGTCATATACAATAAAGAAAAAGGTTTGCTGTATGCTATTCCTATGAACAGTAAGCTCTCCTACCGAATCTGAAATTTTATCTTTCCTAAAAATAGGCTTAAGAACAACTGCTTAGGAAGATGTCAGTTATATAAAGTGACTCACAGCTATGAGGCAGATTTATATCAGCAAGTTCGGGACATTTTATATGCCCTCTGGTGAGACTTGCCCTGATGTGAAGACAGAGACTGTGGCATTGCGTGGGCTGTGGTTGCTCCTGGTTTGCAGGGGAACAGGAACTGATCTTCCTTGCTGCTAATTGGAGTGTGTTTTCCTCTGTAGGAGTATCCATTCATTTATGTATCAAGCAAGATTGTATTGAGCACCTGCTGTGCACATAATATATGCATAGACATATACCTAGCCATGAATATACATGAGGCGTGTGGAGTGTGTAGGAAGTCAGTGCCAGTCTTTGGGGATTGATAGCGGGACTTTGTTAATGTTTTTGATTGGTACCAACGTCTGTTTCCTCACAACACCCCAATTTTTTTTCCAAGGAGCCCCCCTATTTCTTGGATTCATCATGAGGGGCTGTTGTCAGGTTGCCCACCCCCTCTTGGTCAGGTATTGGGTGGGGCAGTTGGCTGCTTCCTCTCTGAACTGAACTGAAAGTGTTGGCAATTCTAGGTCACTGTGTGCCACTGTTCTCACTGGGGTGTCCCTGTCACAAAATGGTACCTGGGCTTCTTTTGCCTAGCCTATAGTGTTGCAAGGGTATCTCTCCAGCTTTTCTTCCTTCTGTGACTCTCTGATAGTCTTTCAACAGTCCCTCTAGCAAAGTCAGCCAGAACCATTTTCTGTGGCTTGTAACCAAATCACCACATGGTACTAGACCTTGAGCCTCGACCCTGTGCATCAGAAACTTTCCCTAGCACAGAAGCTGAGCCTTGCTCCCTCAGCATCTGTGCATTTTCTAACTGCTTGGAACTCACCTGCTTTGGGTCTCCTTTGCTATAGTTTTAGAGGAAATAGCATCCCTCCTTTTTGAAATTGAGCCTCCACACAGTAAGGTAGCCAGCTCATCTGCATTTGCCTGGGACTTATTATCCAGTTTTAGCATTGAGAGTCCCATGTCCTGAGAGCTCCCTCAGTCCCAGTAAAACAGGATGTTTGGTCATCCCAACTGACAGCTTTTATCCCGTATCTTTATGCACAATAATGGAAGTTTTCCCCTCCCTCAACCAATCATGCAATATTTTGCTTGGATTACCTAACTTCCCTGCCACCCCCACTTTCTCAGAGAGCTTACAAAGTCGCCACTATAATCCACATCTCCAGTCTTAAAACTATAACCTACCTTCTCTCCAACCACCACTCCGGTCTTCAAGAAGATTTACTCTGCTGACACTTCACACCAACATATTACGAACTGCATTCATTCCCTTCTCACAAACACCAGTTCCCTGTGTGGGTGGCCACTGCCACTTTGAAGGCAGCATATCTAAATGACAATATAGCCATCAAGTGAAAACCAGACAGTAAATACCAAAATGCCCCGTTTACCGTAGAGAAACACTTGTACATGTGTAAACAAGCAGACACAAGGACATTCATTAGAGGATTGTTTACAATAGCAAAAAAAGAAACTACTCCCCAATATCATATTCATAGAGGGTAATGTACAAATAAACTATGGTAGATCACTACCGTGGAATCCACGCAGCAGTGAAAAATAACAAGTGCTAATTTGTGTATAGCTTACCACATTGGGGCAATGTTCTAAGTTCTTAAGCATATAGAGAAAGGTCTATAAAACTACTTCTCAAAACAATGTCTTTACCTCTAATAAGGGAATTGGGTTTATCAGGAGGTAGTCAATAATAACTAATATTTTTATGTTTTACTTAGGATAATATTTGCACATATTATTTAACTAAAAAAATTATTAAAAAAAGAAAACTAGGGCCGAGCATGGTGGCTCACGCCTGTAATCACCACTTTGGGAGGCTGAGGCGGTGGATCACGAGGTCAGGAGTTCAAGACCAGCCTGGCCAAGATAGTGAAACCCTGTCTCTACTAAAAATACAAAAATTAGCCGGGCGTAGTGGTGAGCACCTGTAATCCCAGCTTCTTGGGAGGCTGAGGCAGAATTGCTCGAACCTGGGAGGCAGAGGTTGCAGTGAGCCAAAATCAAGCCACTGTACTACAGCCTGGGTGACAGAACAAGACTCTGTCTCAAAAAA
>NW_016819344.1:40377-51868 GCF_001698545.2 Rhinopithecus bieti | reverse complement strand
AAAAAAAAAAAAAAAAAAAAAAAAAACTAAATTCTCAGACTCCAATCCTCATATCTGCTAATACTGCCATTCTTATTTAATCACTCAGACTCAAATCTTAGTGTTAGTCTCTGACACTTCCCTTTCCTTTATTTCTCCTCTGTAATCAATGAGTTTTCAAGTACTATCAAATCTTTCTTGAGATCAATGTTTGGATCAATGTGCTGGAAATTGCTGTTAATAGGCAAATGTTACCTGAAAGGAATAGCAGATTAAATGTGTAAGCATGCAAATCAATAACAAATAACTAGGTCTGAATTCTTTTGTCACATCTGCCCACACAGATTCAGCAATGGCATGAAGGGAAACCTGTAAGTGGGAGATGGGAAGAGCTGTGACCCCTGAGAATCTGATAAGGGGAGGGGGTGGGAATGGGGCTTCAGGAGGTTGAAGAATGAGCCATGAGACATAAGCAGAACTTCTGCTAAGCACTTAGAAAGAGAGGAGATTTGTATAGAAGAGATCCTGTAGGAAACTCTCAGTAGGGTTTCTAAACCTCAGGATCGAGCAAATAGTATCTGACTAGAAAGGTCTTAGAGGCTGTCTTGTCTGACCCATCGGATGGTATGTAACTTGAAGCGGTATCTCTTTTCTCAGCATCTCTGACGCAGAGGCCTGGCACAGAGCAGAGGCTCAATAAATAGTGGTTGGATGGATGAAATACACAGATCGGGAAACTGAGACACAAGAGGTGTTATTGGTCTCAGCTCCTTAAGCAACAGAGGGCAGAGCCAGGAATCAGCCTTATGTTTCCTTATTCCCTGATCTTAGCTGCTCCCCAATACCACACTGATGCTCTCAGTCACTTCCTCCGGGGCTGCCAGCCTGTCTTCTACATGCAAAGCTTTGGCAGGCACAAGGCCATCCCACGTGATTTTTTCCATGCCACTCTCTTAAGATTCACTTGTAAAATATGAATGCTACTCATCCCTCTCAGTAGCCAAATACTAGGACATCAGCTGCTGCACCCTGCTTCTAGCAGACAGAAAGGGCTTCCTGTCTCTGTTACATTTTATCCTTATAACATGCAATGCTTCCAAACTCCATATCACTCCCACTGGCTGCTTGTAAGACTACCTAAGAGCCCCTGGGCAAAAGAATATTAGAAAGCATATTCATTCAAAGAAATAAAATCATTCCTCTCACCTTCCTTTGGGCTCTGATCTCCAGGTAGTAGGCAGAATAGAAGATCTGTTTCTGGATCAGAAGTCCGGGTTGCAAGGTAAGAGCTACACAGACTCCTAAACAAAACATAATGTGTTTGATCATTCTCCCTATTTCTGAACACACAACATTTCTCTTTTTTTTTTTTTTTGAGACGGAGTCTTGCTCTGTCGCCCGGGCTGGAGTGCAGTGGTCTGATCTTAGCTCACTGCAAGCTCCGCCTCCTGGGTTTACGCCATTCTCCTGCCTCAGCCTCCCGAGTAGCTGGGACTACAGGCGCCCGCCACCTCGCCCAGCTAGTTTTTTTTGTATTTTTTAGTAGAGACAGGGTTTCACCGTGTTAGCCAGGATGGTCTCGATCTCCTGACCTCGTGATCCGCCCGTCTCAGCCTCCCAAAGTGCTGGGATTACAGGCTTGAGCCACCGCGCCTGGCCAACATTTCTCTTTTCTGTGAGAACCAGAAAGCTGTGAGAGCTTCCCGTTTTCTCCCTCACACCTTCTAAGAGAAGTCATCCTTGCTTCCCGTCAACGACAGATGCAACTGGTCTGTCTAGGTACTGCTGAAAAAAATGTGGCTTTTCTAGGGGTGAGACCTATGCTCCTTAGCACTAAGGGCTCCCTGTGCTACCTACTTGCATTTTTCATGAGGTGCATGTGGACGAAATTTTCAAAAATACTCTCACAGAAGCTGAGCAGAAAATGCTGTGTTATATTGAATTGTGAAGAACATAAATCACAGCGTAAAAGGCCCATTTTCTGCTTAGAAATGATGACTTTGACCCAGATGATCTTCCCTTTAGTCCCAAGAGGGCAGCTCTCACTCCTAAGGCAGAGCAAGAGACTCCAGGTCTCTCCCTAGAGCCTTCAAATCCTGCCCCATCTTTATCTTTACTTCAAGGCAGGGCTTAAGATGAGTAACAATGAAGGGGAGATGCATCTGCTCTAGGTACTACTCAGCATTGGGCGAAGATGTCACATCAATGCTTACAACAGTACTCCTGGTACCAGGTCACAAAATTCAGTTGTCTGGTGCTGTTTACTGAAGGGAGCACCACATTTGCTCTCCTTAAGCCAACACTCCCAGCGTTTCAGCTGCACTTCTTCTGACCCCTCCAGCCTCCCAGACTCCCAGGAGAAAGTCAGCCCAAGGAATACAGTCTAAGGGCACTAATTAAGAGATTTCTGTGGTGCAACAGTAGCTTGATCCTGATTTAACAGATATAATAAATATTTCAAGAATACCAGGCTTCAATATGCAAAAAAAAAAAAAAAAAAAAAAAAAAAAAAAAAAAAAAAAAAAAAAAAATGTAGCTTTCTTAATAACTAGAGCTGACTTTAATTTCTGGCTCTGAGCCTCCGAACTGCCCTGGAGTAGGTAAAATAATATGATCCATTCAGTTTTCATATTCCAATGTGATTTTTAAAATTAAATCTGGGGGCCGAGCACAGTGGCTCTCACCTGTAATCCCAGCACTTTAGGGGTCCGAG
Organism: Rhinopithecus bieti; assembly: GCF_001698545.2. Lineage (NCBI taxonomy): Eukaryota > Metazoa > Chordata > Mammalia > Primates > Cercopithecidae > Rhinopithecus > Rhinopithecus bieti. The sequence goes on along the minus strand of NW_016819344.1, from coordinate 49,176 downwards.
GCAGGCGGATCACTGGAGATCAGGAATTTGAGATCAGCCTGACCAACATGGTGAAACCCTGTCTCTAGTAAAAATACAAAGAAACAAAAACAAAAACAAAGACAAATTAGCCGGGTGTGGTGGCGCATGCCTGTAGTCCTAGCTACTCCAAAGGCTGAGGCAGGAGAATCACTTGAACCTAGGAGGGGAGGCAGAAGTTGCAGTGAGCCAAGATCGCACCACTGCACTCCAGCCTAGGCGACAGAGCAAGACTCCAACTCAAAAAAAAAAAAATTTTATATATATATATATAAATCTGGAATGGTTAACTCTTTCCAAGTCTGATTTTGAAATTATAGCAATGTCATTCCTTTCTGTATTTTCCTTGCATTTTTCCCAATCAGCTCTGTCTTCCTTCTCTATCTTCTATTTTTCCCAACCAACGCCATTGAGTTGCAGCACCTCAACTCCACTGAGTTGCAAACCTGAGGGCAGCAGTGCTGCGATCATCTTTGTAATTGTGGGGATCATCTTTGTAATTTGTAACTCTAGTGAAGCTGAGAAGAAGTTGTCCATCTTGGTCTCTCATGAGCCAGTCCCTTGTTGACCTGCTGCCTGGGTCTTTGTCTGTGTTCTCAGTGCTGGCCTCCAGAAGGCTGGCTCTGGCCATGGGAAACCAGCAAATTGTCGTAGGGGAGATTAGGTCCATGGTTCTTATCAGGGCAGGCCCTCCACCAAAAGATTTTAGGGCACTTTCCATTCTTTCCATCTGTCTTTGGCTGTGTACATCTTGAATCCCCCCACAGCATACCTCTGGGGCCAACACAGTGACAATCTTGACAGATGCTCACACATCCTTCCTATCCCTCAACTCAAGACTGACAAATTTGGGGAAACGTATTCTTTCACCTTTGACAAATATGCAAATCTAACAAGGGGTCTGGGTCTTACACTAAGCCTACGTGTTTCACACTACCAGGGATCCTAGGTCAAAAGCCAAGAAATAACCTGTCACCCTTGCTTATTCACAAATACTTTTTTATATCAAACAAGATCATGAGAGGCAGGGAGAAGAGTAAGCAAAGGCTGCCAATAAGGTGTCTTTACTGTGAAGCTAACAAAGTTTAAGCTTCAAAACCCTTCACCTACACAGGCTACTTCCACATTTCTAGAGGAACCTAGTAATATTTTTCCACAGTCACTTTGTTATTGTGAACTTTTCAAAAGTCAAATATTTTAATCTCAATTGGTCAGGACCAGTATTTCTTCTTTGACTTCTCCTCCATCATACCTTCTTTCATATCTGGTGGCACTGGGATGGCCATGAGAATTTTGGAGATATAGTTAAAGATAAATTGAGTTGGGAATATAATTTGAAGTTAGGGAGATATATTTACAGGGTTGGCAGTCACTTCCATATATAACAAAGTTATTGCTAGCTGTCCTGACAGAGTAATGGCTTCCAAGAGGAATCCTAATGTCCACTCTACCAATCACCCAGTGCCTTGACTTTGTACAATAAGACGCAGGGCCAGAGTTGTGTCACCTGTAACCATGGCCTACAGCTCTCAGCAGAGAAAGCTCAGGGACGGTGGAAGAAAAATGACATTTCAAAGTTGATATGGTTTGGCTCTGTGTCCCCACTCAAATCTCATGTTGAATTGTAATCCCCAATATGTTAGAGGTGGAGCCTGGTTGGAGGTAATTGGATCATGTGGGTAGTTTCTAATGGTTTAACACTATCCCTCTATTGCAGTCTCATTATACAGTTCTCATGAGATCTTGAGATCTGCTTGTTTAAAAGTGTGCGGCCCCCAACCCCTGACTCTCTCTCTCCTGCTGACCATGTGAAGATGTGCTTTCTTCCCCTTCCCCTTCTACTATGTAAGTTTCCTAAGGCCTCCCCAGAAGCAGAAGCCTGTATAGCTTATAGAACCATAAGCCAATTAAATATCTTTTCATTGTAAGTTACCCAGTCTCAGGTATGTCTTTATAGCAGCGTGGGAATGGACTAATACAAAATTCTGTTTCCTACCTGACATGGCATATCTGCTGACCTTTGCACACTCACATTAAGATGGGGCCAGCCCTCCACTGACAGCAAAGGGCTAAACTTGACATTATGAGGCTCAAAGAAGACTTGAAAGTGGATGTGTTTAAGTACAGCTACTTTCACACTCCTATGGTCAAGGTCAGTGGTTCTCACTGGGGGGTAATTTTATCCCCCAGAGGACATTTGGCAATGTCTGATCTTGAGCAGGAAGCATATTATCTCTTGACACTGTCTTATCGTCTGTAAACTGAGATAATATCTATCTTGCAAGGCTACTGTGAGAATTACATGAACTAATGTAGTGAAGTGTCCTGTACAGAGCTTGGAACATATTAGGGGCTCCATAAACAAATGTTCTATAAACATTTATTTCTTTGATATCCAAATAAGCCAAGGCAGAATTATCATCCATGTAGTCAATTTCATTTATATGCAAGTCACTTCTAAGACACAGTTTCCAAGTGTGCATTGTATCTAAAAATGGGACTTTCTGTACCACTAAATGTGGATAAATACAGTAGTCCAGTAGAATTACTGAACTATGGGGATGAACCACTGAAAAGCCTTCTAGGAATGTGGTTGAAATTCCAGACACAGGAAGAAGGAACAGAAAATTGTTCATACATTTCCTCTTATTCAGAAAAATATGAGCTAAAGCAGGAAGTTCAGCTCCTATTGTTGGGAGCAGCAGGGAATATTAGGGGCTGTGTGTGCTGAATATATATCTTTGTGTATTATCTTGTAAAGAGTGGCAAATTTGGCTTCATAACAGTGAGATCAAGCATAACAAATGTACTTAAATTCTTGGAGTGCATTACTGACTCACACAGCTTTTTTATATATTTCACCCCTAGAAAAGAATTTAATAACCTCTCTGCTGCATTCTTTGAGTAAAAAGCAAGGGAAAAGAGTATGAGTGGATTTGATAAATTACAACTCATCTTGTGTATAGGACAAAGCTCATTTGGCTATTGCAAACGCAGAAAATTGGCATCTCCTATGGATTAAAAAAAAAGCTGATATAGCTTAGGAGAAAGGTGAGCTTGTCCTCCTGCCCTGTGAAGCCTTAAGAACCCTGCCTGTGGGTTACACCACTGAAAATTCCACTGGGACAGAATTTCATGGCTGCCAGTGTTCACTTGGGCAGGTGCCCACAGAACTTGAGAGTGGGGAATATTCTGTTTGACCAAAAGGAATACAGACAAATGTCTGATGCTTGAGTGTGAATGGCTGCAGGTCACACGTGGGAGCCCAGCTGACTGGCGGAGCTTAACAATTCTTTGATTCATTGGGGCTCAGAATTGGCTAGATTGTATAGGACAGTGCTGGACCCAAAAATCTTCTCTTAGCAAAACTTAACTTGCCATAACTGAGGCAGGTTCACAATTCCCAGCACATCACCTCTGACCTCTCTCCAGGTGAAGATGGGTGTAAGAATTTGTGAGTCAGAACACAGGAAACCATGGAATTCTGGCCCAGTGGAATCTTCATAGTGTTGTGCATGTGGCAGGATCCAATCCCCTGGGATTTTATTACCCAGTGTTTGCTGAAATCTCCACTCTGGCTCTTTAGGTAGCAATACTGCAATACTGTAGCCGGAGGTTGAAGGGGACCCGGAAGACAAGCCCAGACATCATTGTCCTAGTCCTTCTCGAATTTGTCCAGTCCCATAAAGGGTTATGTCAGCTTCTCCAGCAGCTGGAAGACTCCAGGATGAAAACAAATCACTTTCTATAACACTATCGACAGCTGCTCCAGATTGGCAGGATTTTTCCTTTGTGGAGGATTAGTTATTTAACTTGGTGAAGGTTAATGACTCATGGGGTTTGAGTCTGGCTGGATCAGTAGCTCACAGTCCTGACTACCCATTAGAAACTCTGGAAGAGCTTTTAAAAAATGTCAATGCCTGTGCTCCACCACTGAAGATTCTAATATAGATGGACTAGGGTGAACCCCAGGGAGCCCAAAGCTTTGAAAGCTCCCCTGGTGCTTCTGATGTGCAATAACTGGCTGGAGAAAGTGCAAAGCATAAGAGAGTGTCTTTACAAGAGACAGCAGGAAGCATTTCTCACCACACACGTAAACACCAACCCAGCAGTTCCCAAACTGCAAGGCCATGGAATATCAGTTTATTTTGCGGCTAATGAAGGATAAATAGACCTTTCCTGAAATTTTTGCTTGGAGGCCCTGAGTGTCCTCAACTACTCAGAACTAACTAGTGGTACTTTAAGGGTATGACCTAAAGTAGAGGCTGGGCAAAGGGGGAGGGAATATCAGAAAGGAATGCTATAGACTTCTAGGTTGGATGATTTGGTAATAAGACCTATACCTGGTCCCACCGCTGCCCCAGCCACCTTAATGGACTCAAAATGCAAATAGTTCCTCAATTCTTACCAAGAACCCTTCCATGTTCCCATAAGCAACATGCTCCCCTATTCTTCATATAGACTGAATCAAACCTTTCCTGGTTTTCCTTTTCCTCCCTTGACTGGACTTTCTCTGACTCTATTGCTTTCATTCTGTTCTTTGTGGTCCTTGGTCTTCTATCCTTTACCCAGTTCTCTTCCCATTCAACCTATTGTGCTTGTGAGATCTCTCCTGCCACATGCAGCTTGCTGGCTCCCACATCTGTTGCCTCCAGCCTATACATCTCCCTGAGATGCACACCCTACCAAGCAAACTCCCTTATTGGCTATCCCACTGACATCTACATTCAATAGTGCAAAGTGGAATTCACCATCTTCCTTTCCAAACTTGTTTCTTCCTCCTGGCTTTCCTAATTTCTTGAAAGATCCACCATCCACCAATATCCAGGGCAGAAACCTGAGAGTCATCAAGGACATCTTTCTGCCTAGTTAACTACTCACTAAATCCTCTTAATTTTATCTTATTATGTCAAATGTGTCTCAAATCCAAACACTTTCACCTATGCCAATACCCTAGTTCAGGCTATCATCATCTCACCTGGAACAATTTTGATAGTCTCCTAAAACCTCCCCACATCCTGGCTGGGCGCAGTGGCTCACGCCTGTAATCCCAGCACTTTGGGAGGCCAAGGCGGGCGGATCACGAGGTCAGGAAATCAAGACCATCGTGGCTAACAGGATGAAACCCTGTCTGTACTAAAAATACACAAACAATTAGCCGGCCTTGGTGGCGGACACCTGTAGTCCCAGCTACTCGGGAGGCTGAGGCAGGAGAATGGCGTGAACCAGGGAGGCGGAGCTTTCAGTGAGCCAAGATAGTGCCACAGCACTCTAGCCTGAGCGACAGAGCAAGACTCTGTCAAAAAAAAAATAATAAAATAAAAAATAAAATAAATAAAAATTTAAAACCTCCCCACCTCCCAAACCTGCCTCTCTCCAACCTATTCTCCATACCAAGGGTTAGAACAATCTTTCTAAATCTGCTCAATTCACTTGTTCACTCTCTTCCTTAAAGCCCTGCAGTAGCTCCCATTGTCTTCAAGATAAAATCCAAACTATTCCACAAAGACCTATGAGGCCCTTTATTACCTGGTTTCTGCTAATCTCTGCAGCCTGATCTCCTGCTCCCCATCTCCCATTATATTTCAGTCATACTGATTGCTTGTGTTTTACTTCATCTGGCTAATTCTTGCTCATTCTACTTCTCACTGATACTAATCACCCTTATTATTTGACTGACAGTTTACTAGTGTGTCTTCCCAAGTAGACTGTGAGCTCCTTTAAGACAAATGCTTAAATTTAAGGATGTCAGTGAGCATGCCCCTCTTTCCTTCAAGGTCAGAATCAACTGAGACAAACATCAGGTGGTAACGACGACATTAAACTTATTTGTGGTAAGACACATGGGGGGAAAATGCCTAGTCCTTGCTGCATAATTACTCTCCACAATGGAAACTACCTCCGAGTTCAGCTCCTATCCCCACTCACACCACCACACACAGCAAGGAGGGAGGCAGGACAGGACTTTTACTGAATGGAGGAAATAAGAATGAGAATGAACACAGCTAAGATGCTAAACAAAACAAGAAGAGACTAAGCTACACAGGAAAGTTTTCTTTCTCCAATGTTAGCAGTTAGGCAAGTCAACGCCTCCTCCTAGGAGAAGCGACAGCAATGGTGTTGGAAAGAAGGTTGGACTTTTTTTTCCTGTGAGAAAAAGGAGAAACTGATTCCCTTCTACAGCAGCCATTGTGTCCATTGTTGTGTGCATAGAGAACTGCCCTGGGGGACACATTAAAGAACCCCCCAGAAGTTTCTTTGGATGAACAGAAGGAGAGCATTGCTAAAGGATTTTGCACAAGAAGGAAAGAAATTAATATTCTCCTTCACAGGACATGGTGGTCCTTTCTCTAAATGGAGAGGATGCGGTAGACTTGTTGATGAGTAATGCAACTGATGTTTCTGAAGATGTTCCCACTAGTCAGCTGAAGTGGAGAGAACCCACCCTGCACTGTGCTTTTAGTTCAGTAGCCAGGGAAACGCAAAGGCTGTCTTCATTCAGCCCTGGCAACATCAACCTTGGGGAACTGCGGCAGCTCTTGGAACCAACATCCAATGCAATCGAGAGAAAACTGACTTTGTAGCACCCGCTGGTCGGCTTTTCAGTGTGACTGCATGACGTGGTTCTGCCGCTTTCTACCTATTTCAAAGAAGGCATAACATTAACGAAACCCTTAGTATAGTCATTTGGGACTGTAAATTATATGGTCATTCTTAAAGAAATGTTTCATTTTTCTGTTCATAAATCATTTCTGTGGCTTAGAATTGAAACTGCCATATAACTAAAACTATTTCTCCCCAGATGGAAAAAAAAAAAAAATCTTTGGATTTTAACAAAAGGGAACCTGCCTAATTGACTGGTGGTAAAATAATAGCAAAATTCTATGCAGGCTTCCCCTCCCGCTTTCTCTGTGTTGTTTGTCATAGAAGAAAAAAGCTTGACCTATACTCATCTCACCCACAAAATGAAATAAACTTTATCACACATCTCACAAGCCTTCACATACAGGATTGATTCCTACTAAAGTCTCCTTTTTTTCTTCATTCCTTCTCTCCCTCTAACCTTTCCTGCCTTGCTTCCCTACTTCCTTTTCTTCTGTCCATTTGACAATATGTTTTGAAGCCCTACTATGAGCCAGCCACAGTGCAGAACCCAGTGATTTCACAGAGCATATTCCCTGACCTCATAAAAGTTCAGCTCACAGCCCAGAGATTCAGTTTCTCAGCAAAGTCATCAATACCTCACTGTTCTCTCTTTCCTTAAAAGGGAAGATAAATTTGGAGAACAATTCCTCTTTTGTGAGATCCCAACATACCCGCGTTACTCAACTAGGATCCTTTTGTAAAGTTTTGTGAAGTCTTTGGTGAAGACTGTGTGTAACCTTAATAAAAACTCCAAAGTTAGATACTGTCATCCTCATTCTATGATGAGGAAAACTGACGTATCTAGTTCAAATTGCACAGTTGATAAATTGAAGATGTAAGGATTTTGACCTAGATTTGTGCAAATCTAAATCCCTTTCTTGTTCCAACAGCCAATTGTGCCTCCTCTAAGTAAAACTCTAAGTATAGGACTGAATTAAGGAATGGAGGGATAATGGGAGGGAGAAAATATGTATTTTTGGAGACACTAAGATGTAAACTTTAGAAAATTTACAAACAGAGTTTCCCTTGATCCAAGAAACTAGACTCTTAGAATGAGTAAGAAGAGAATTCCTGCGGATTCTTCATGTCCACCTTCAAGTCCATCAAATGGATGTGTCGTTTGAAGTCGGAATACAAGCCAGAGGGTCCACCTGGAGTCACCTAAAGAGTGACTCTTTAGTTTTGAAGTTGTAAAGAGTGGCTGAACTCACTCAAGGAATAAGGACGAAAGAAAAAGAAGAGAGCCAGGCTTTAGTCAATAACACTGCTGTGAAGGCTCACATGGTCACATGTGTCTGTTCTTTCTATTTGATTCAACCTCCTCCTGGCTCCTGAGGTGTGGAAAAGAGCCCACAGGCATGTCCACCAATGGCTGGCAGAGAGTTGTGGGATGTGTGTTTACTCTCAAAATTTTCCTGAGTGGGGTAGGAGACAAAGTACTTCCCTGTATGTCTCAGGACACTGATGCTACTGGGAGAAGAGGGGAATGGTGGCCTGGCCTTGGCACCCAAACAGTGATGCAGTGCTGGGGCAGAGGAGTGCTACTGGGGTTTCTGAAAGCAGCTGAACACAGCAGAACCTCCAAAGAACAGAGATCTGCCTCTCCTGCCCTTGGAAAGGGTGAAGCTGCTGCACCAGCATGAGTGTCTGTTTTCTACCATGTACCCACACAGCCCTGTGCTCCAACACATGTGCCCCAGTGTGTGCATGTGAGCACTTCCCCTCACACTCCTACCTGGACTCTCAGAGAACTGACAGCAAAGCCTATTGACTTGGTTCTTAAAATATATACCAAATCGGCCAGGCGCGGTGGCTCACGCCTGTAATCCCAGCACTTTGGGAGGCCGAGGAGGGTGGATCACGAGGTCAGGAGATCCAGACCATCCTGGCCAACATGGTGAAACCCCGTCTCTACCAAATATACAAAAATTAGCTGGGCGTGGTGGCACATGCCTGTAGTCCCAGCTACTCGGGAAGCCAAGGCAGGAAGATCGCTTGAACCTGGGAGGCGGAGGTTGCAGTGAGCCAAAATCATACCAGTGCCTTCCAGCCTGGTGACAGAGTGAGATTCCATCTCAAAAAATAAATAAATAAATAAATAAATAAATAAATAAATAAATAAATAAAATATATACC
>NW_016819344.1:30007-40269 GCF_001698545.2 Rhinopithecus bieti | reverse complement strand
GTGAAACCCCGTCTCTACCAAATATACAAAAATTAGCTGGGCGTGGTGGCACATGCCTGTAGTCCCAGCTACTCGGGAAGCCAAGGCAGGAAGATCGCTTGAACCTGGGAGGCGGAGGTTGCAGTGAGCCAAAATCATACCAGTGCCTTCCAGCCTGGTGACAGAGTGAGATTCCATCTCAAAAAATAAATAAATAAATAAATAAATAAATAAATAAATAAATAAAATATATACCAAATCCAGCAGACATTGAGACATTGCCTTCCCCTCTGGCATCCAGTCTAGGTCCTCATCATTTCAGTCCTGGACCCCTGAAACAGCCTACTCACTCAGCTCCCTGCTTCCACGCCTGCCCTCCATAGTCTATTGTCAACACCATAGCCAGAGGGATCCTTTTAAAATGGAAATCAGATCATACCTCCCCTCAGCTCTCATCCTTCAGTGGCTCCCATCATGTCTCTGCCCAAAGATCCAAAGCCTGGCCTTTGATTTCCTTTCCAGTCCCCTCTGTGCCCTCCCATCATCTCACTTCTCTCCAGCCACTCTGAGTCTTCATGCTATTCCTTGGAAGGCCAAACACACCCCCACTCAGGACCTCCAAACTTGCTCTCCCTCCTGCTGAAAAGCTCTTTCCTTGAGTACTTACAATCCTTGCTCTCTCACTTCCTCCTGATCTTTCTTAAATGACGCCTCCTCAGACTTGCCTTTCTCTTTCCTCTGCTCCATTTAAATTAATCATTTTTTGCCTTTTATCTGCCTTATTTTTCTTGAAAGCAGTTTTCAGCTCCAGATACATATTAGGTGACACATCTACTTGTTTATTGTCTGTTCATCCCTGCCTCCTCACCAGAATGTAAGCTTCAGGAAGGCAGGTTCTTGACTGTTTTTCCCCTGCTGAATTCCCAAGGTCCACAAGAGTCCTGGCAGGAGTTTCATAAACACTTTGTGAATGAATGATTGAGGGAATGAATGAGAGAGTGAGTGAGTCAGTGAGTGAATAAATGAGTGAGTGAATGAAAAAGTTGGTGAGTGATGAATGAGTAAATAAGTGAATGAGTGAATGAATGCGTGAATAAATAAGTGAATGAGTGAGTGAATGGATGAGTGAATAAATAAGTGAATAAGTGAGTAGGTGTGTGAATGAATGAATGAGTGAGTAGGTGTGTGAGTGAATGAGTAAATAAATAAGTGAATAAGTGAGTGAATGAATGAGTGAATAAATAAGTGAATGAGTGAGTGAATGAATGAGTGAATAAATAAGTAAATAAGTGAGTAGGTGAGTGAATGAGTGAATGTGTGAGTGAGTGAATACACAGATGAATAAGTGAGTGAATGAATGAGTGAATGAGTGAGTAGGTGAGTGAGTGAGTGAATGTGTGAGTGAGTGAGTGAGTGAGTGAATACACAGATGAATAAGTGAGTGAATGAATGAGTGAGTAGGTAAGTGAATGAATGTGTGAGTGAGTGAATACCCAGATGAATAAGTGAGTGAATGAATGAGTGAATGAGTGAGCAGGTGAGTGAATGAATGAGTGAATAAATAAGCAAATGAATGAATAGGTGAGTGAGTGAGTGGTGAGTGACTGAGTGAGTATCCTTCTGCATCATCCTTTACACCATACATTGACTCAGGGGAACAGGAAAATGGTGGATGCTGTTCTGGCATCAGACCCCAGGGAAGTGCAAGACTGCTCCACATCAGGCTGTGTGCACTCCTTTCCCCTAACCCAAAACAAACAAAAAGACCAACTTTGCTCTCTCTTCACTTCTCTCCACCTCTGGGATGCAGGAGCCCCTCCTCTCCCAGTCACCCCAGACAGCAAGGAAGAAACTTGATACAAGGGTATGGTGCTGAAATACTGACCTGGGAAGCTGGGTGGGATCTCAGGTAGACACACAGAGCTGGAAGGACTGCGATGAAGCCATCCTGGGAATGCCCAGACCCAGAGGTCAGAGAGCAGAGTTGGCTGAATATCTGCCCATGGGCCAAACTCAGATTACAGTTGTATTTTGTTGTCATGCCTAGCATTTTGAAGATTTTAATTAGTCATCAATATTTATAAAGCAGATTTCCCTGAAAATCTAGATTTCCAGCTTTTCTGGAAAACTCAGAAGATGGGTCATGTCTGGGCAGTTAACAACGGCAACGAACTGGAGGAAAGTAGACTTTGGCCCCCTACAAGCAGACACTTGTTCTCAAGTTTGTTACAGTTCCCACCCAAGCCCTTTGCCCACTTGAGTGACCTGTGGGACCCCTGCTTGTATTGTAGCTGAACTTGAGAGCATTTTAGTCTCAACCACAGGGAGTGGGCTTATTCCTTGTGAGGAGAAGGCTAGTCATAAGTTATTAATGGTAGTTAAAATGTCAATATTTGCAAGTAATTTACTTTTAAGCTGAATCAAAGCAGCACCAAAGTCATCCTTAGAATCATCCTACTCTTGGTCAATTGTATTCCAACATGTTTTCTGGAGAGAGAGAGGAAGGGGGCTGTTAAAGCCAGGATCCATCTGTGGGCATCCATGTTATGGCAAGAGAAGGGTTGAGACCTGCAGGGATAGATAGACCCGCAGCTGCTCTTCTCCCTTAGAGGCGAGAAAAATATTCCAGGAGTTCAAGACACAAAACCTGGAGGGCAGGCCCAGTTGGTCTCCCTTGAGAGCACCAGGAAAGAATCACAGCCAATCCCACCATATGATTCCAGCCCTGGAGCCCCAAGGGCTGGGTGAAGGAGCATGCTCTATCTCAGCACAAAGTCAAGTCTGCTTTTAGGTGAGTCTCACACTGGTCTGCCTGAGAAGATGCTGTGCAGCTCAGGTGAGCTTAAGAAAGAGTGTGGACACTTGAGAAAGCAAAATTATGAGTGTCTACAAGTTGAAGCCTAGGGCAGACACAGGTAGGGCAAAGACCTCTGTCTGGTTGTTAGCATGCAGTCAAGTCCCCACCCTGCCCAACCCATTCTGTTCATCCCTGTCTCTGTCCTGGGCCAGAACTCTTTGAGAGAAAGAGCAGACTTCCATATCTCTCTACCTCCATCTGTTTTCCAGTCCTGTGAACGTGCCTGGCTTCTGATGAGCATCATATAAATGTACCTGTGACTTTAACTAAATTTAAGATAACTGGCTGGGTGTGGTGGCTCATGCCTATAATCTCAGCACTTTGGGAGGCCGAGGCGGGTGGATCATGAGGTCAGGAGATCGAGACTATCCTAGCTAACATGGTGAATCCCCGTCTCTACTAAAAATACAAAAAATTAGCCGGGTGTGGTGGTGGGCGCCTGTAGTCCCAGCTACTTGGGAGGCTGAGGCAGGAGAATGGCGTGAACCCAGGAGGCAGAGCTTGCAGTGAGTGGAGATCACGCCACTGCACTCCAGCCAGGACAACAGAGCAAGACTCCATCTCAAAAAAAAAAAAAAAAAAAAAGATAACCAAACTGCTGATATAATTGTTTCCAATTCCTCTTCTCTGATGGAGTTTCACTCTTTTGCCCAGGCTGGAGTGCAGTGGCACAATCTCGGGTCACAGCAACCTCTGCTTCTCGGGTTCAAGTGATACTCCTGCCTCAGCCTCCCAAGTAGTTGAGATTACAGGCACCCACCACCATGCTCAGCTAATTTTTGTAGTTTTAGTAGAGATGGGGGTTTCACCATGTTGGCTAAGCTGGTCTTAAACTCTTGACCTCGTGATCTATCCTCCTTGGCCTCCCAATCCCCTTCTCTCTTAAACCTGCTCCAATTTGTCTTTTGCTTCAATCATTCCATCAAAAGTGACCTTGTCCAGGCTATTGCTAAATGCAAAAGGGAGTGGAGAGAGTAGGCTACAGGTAGCTGGTGAGGAAGTGGGGCCAACAGGAAGTTGTGCCCTGTAAGATGGAACAAGTAACAGCGTGTTACTGGAGAGGGAGAGAAATTGACGCTGTGAAAAACAGCAGGGAGCATCGTGTGATGTCACAGAGTAGAGAACGGATAGAACAAATGTGTAAAAACAAGATTGGCTTACTAGGGGAACACAGACAATTCATCTAGAAAAACAGTCCAGAAAGCAGAGCATACAGTGCAGATGCCCTAAGTGGATGAATTTGGTGGAGGGAATTTGAGGAAGCCCTCTTCAGATTGCTTCATTTTCCCAGTGATACAGGCAGTAAGTCATCAGCCAATAGTGTGTGTGTGTGAGGAAGCCTGGGGAATTTCTGAGGGGACAGGAGAATGGATGAACTAGGAAATATGTTACTGCTCCCAACATTATGTTTGTAGCCATGAGTCAACAAAAGAATCATCTTAGGTTTATTTTTGGTTGGGTTTTCAAGCCTTATTCAGCTGCATGGGTGCAGGCATGGAGCAGGGAGAATAAAACAGTGTGAGATGTGCAAGGCAGTTGAGGGCACATACAAGGAAATAAAAATAATAGTCAGCCATGGACTTTAAACTGGATGAGGAGGGAAGCCGTAACATCACGATGCAGTAGGCAGGGGAATGACTGGATCAGTGGATGGACTGGGCAGGGGAATGACTGGATCAGTGGATGGACTGTCCCTGTGAGACTGGAAAATTGTTAGAGTTAGTTATTAGATACAATGAGCTAAAGCATAGGAGGTGGTGGTCAAAAAGAGTTGCATAAAATAGAGATTATGAAAAGTTGCAAGTATTGATCATGATGAGTCCTGGGATAAGGCCACAGGAGTGAATGGCCAAGCTAGGGTAGAATATAACTTCAAGGGAGGAGAGGAATTCAAGAATGGAGAAAATTATCCAAGGGTTTGTGGAAATCTTCAAGAATTAAGATGGAAGTGGTGCTGGAGACAGTGAGATGGCCTTCAAGGATGCAAAACTGTTAAGAAGTGTGAGACCTGAGTGCTTGGTCAAGAGAAATAGTACTGGACGGTAGGGTCTGATGTACCCTGATAATATGAGAGTTCAATGGGGTTTGAATGAAAGTAGGACAAAGCCTGGTCTGAAAGCAGAAATGGGAAACCAGGAGACTCTGAGGTATAAGGAAAAGGGATGGGAGAGAATCTAGCCATCACTTAGAGAGTGGCAGAGAAAACTGCCCTCAATGAAAGCCAGGTCCCCATTACAGCAAGAAGAAAAAGGCTTGTCCAGGGGAAAGGTTGAAGACAGAGAATTTGGCTAATGATGGGCCAGGAATTCCTGATGTCACCGTGGATGGTTTCCATGAGATAAGGACAGATAGGAAATGCATGGGGATATGGAGTGCCTTTGGGGAGTTAATGGGCTAAGAAACATGGTAACCTAGGAATCTAGAACCTTGTGTGTAGTGGACTTGAACAGAGATACAGGGGAAAATGAGATTTGTTGTGAAGGACTCAGGGCAATTAGGAGTAGTGGGGCTGAAAGTATTGAAGCACAGAGAAGGGTGTGTGTCTAGAACTGACTCTGGACTCTGTCATTGGAGGTGAGGAGGCTGGAAAAGCTCAGTCTCATTCCAAACTCCAGAGGCTCCTTCCTGATCCTTTTCAAGGCTGGATAGGTTTTCTGGGACCTGAGGTCTTAGGCCCACTGCTCGGGATTCACTCTTGGCTCCTCTTGAGGGAAGGGCAGCCTCGCCACCATTTCCTCATATGAAAAAAGTGAGTCGTAGTTACAACTATTTCTTAAGTAAAAATTATAGCATACCTCATGGAAGAATAAGTTCAAAAATGAATGTAAGAAGCTTAGCACATTGGAAAGACTGCAATCTTTCTCTTTCCTCAACCGCAACTCCATTTTTTTTAAAAAAAATAGACTATTAACTGATGGAAGAGTTATGTTTAGTAAGAAAAATGCAGAAATGAGTGGATCATGTGCAAAATGCCTGTACTTGTCCTAGGTACATATTGGGAAGGTCTAACAGCTGGGCCTCCATCAGTAGGCTACTGTTCTCCCAATGGAAACTAATGCAAGTGCCCAGGAGGAATTAATCAGTCTCTCTAAGACTGGTCTAGGAGCCCACACTTTTTATGTGACATAGATTCCAACTGGTGGCTTACTAAATCTTGTTGATTGATTGGGAAGGCTGGGAGGGCTGGAGCCCAGCTGACAGCTCTATATCGATCGTGGCTTTTAGCCAAGTTATTAAGTGGTTGGAGTAAGGGGTTGTATGGCAGAGTCCCACATTCCCTCTCCGCCCTCCCCTTCCCCGACATTTCAGCTGAAATCACAGTATTTCCCAAAAGGATATTAGCTCCCATGGACAAAGGGGCTGAATGCATTAAGCAAGACAGGCTTTATTGCACACATCAAATTTTCATGTGCTGTGAGGGGTGCCTGAGTTGTGCTTAGGACAGCTTACCACTCACTTAGAAACCTGAGAGGAGTACAGGAGCCTGTGTGGCTTGGACATTTGGGGAAAGAGCAAAGAAGTCACCTTCAGAAAGGACTCAGTGGATGTTTGGCCTTCTGTAGCAGGGAAATTAGAGTGTGCAAAATCCTTCACCAGTTCTAGGAATTCCCTCTTTCTGAGTCAGAAGGAAATAAATTAATCTATGGAATGTTTCCCCTGAGCAGATTCAGCTTCCATCTGCTTAGCATTGAGAAAATCAGTAAATCTATCAATCAATCAATAAATGAAAGGGCCAATATTATTGAGTGTGAACTAAGGGTTAAGACTGGCTTGGGCATGTTCACATAGAATCCCTCAGCTTTGGTCTCTGCATTAGTCTATAATACTAAAGCAAGCTCACGTTTTTCCTCCTGTAAAACTCTCTAAGCTCATTATCTTGTCCCATGAGATAGTTCTAGTTCATCTGGATATAAGAGGGCATATTCAGATCTTCTCCTGTAATAACAGTGAGTCCAATATCAAGATTTGTAGAGTAATTAATGCATCTTCCCCACTGAATCTCCTCTTGGGGAATAAGAATTATGCTGCAGGAAGATTCCTCTTCTACTGAGTGTTAGTATGAGGGAAAATGATGAAAACGGTGCACACAGGAGACTTAGGTGGGACCCCTCCCATATGGGAGAGGGAGCAAAGAGCAGAAGCACAAAGAAGAAGCCTTCTCTGAGTCCCGGCCTGTTTCCTCCAGGTGAGCCCCTGCCTTTTACCTCTTGACCTTCAAATGTAGGATGGTCAACTGTAGATAAGTTCCAACTCCAACCCTTACCATGCTGAGTCCAACCCTTGAGGACCCCTTCATAAGCACAGAGGTTCAAGTGGAAGGAAAACTGGAAAATCCACAGAATCAATAAGAGAGAAACGCTTTGGGTTAGAGCCCAAGGTGAAACTTGATGATAAACCCTTGGATGTTTCACCTGAACAGTCTGCCTTCTTGCTGCCTTTCCCCAGTTATTTAGCATCCCACAAGGTTCCAAGAGTCAAGGGTGTTGGGGACAAAAATCTAAAATGGCTGAGTAAATGCTAACAAAATATTTGAGGTGGGGATAATGGGCAACAAAAGCCATTAGGACAAAGCCAGGTGCAGTGACTCGCGCTTGTAATCCCAGCACTTTGGGAGGCCGAGGCAGGCGGATCACTTGAGGTCAGGAGTTCAAGACCAGCCTGGCCAACATGGTGAAACCCCATCTCTACTAAAAATACAGCTGGGCATGGTGGCGGGCACTTGTAATCTCAGCTATTCAGAAGGCTGAAGCAGGAGAATTGCTTGAACCCAGGAGGCGGAGGTTGCAGTGAGCCAAGATCATGCCATTGCACTCCAGCCTGGGAGACAGAGCGAGACTCCATCTCAAACAAACAAAAAGCCATTAGGACAGATAATGCTGAGTAATGAATGGCCATTGTTGAGTGAAGGCCCACTCACCTTTCTTTAATCACAGGTGGTGTAATTTCAGTGGTGACTGCGCACATTTTGTTTATTCATACTGTTCCGACGTGGGCAGGTCTGTGCAAACCTACTCCTAAAGTCCAAGGAAATTGAAAGGCCAAAGAAAGAGGCTGACAAATTTGGTCTCTCGGGAACATTTAATAGGGACTTACAAACAGAAACCATGACTGTGTGTCAGGAAGCAGCAAGTAAGATGGTAGATCCTTGTGTCATTACCCCCACAGAGACAGGGCTCATATACCATAAAGAAAAGGTGATTCAGAAGGGATGTGTAGAACACTGTACTGTTCTCACATCTGTACTCTTACAGAAGTACTGTAATCTCAGGGTTGTTTGACCTAAGGGCAGGATTTATGATAAGTACTTGCTCTTACACAAGGAACAATGGATAAACCAGAAATCTTAGAGGCGTTCTCAGAACAGGGGTTAATCAGAAGCCAACATAGCTGATTGGCGTCCAAGTTGCTCCGGCCTACACACTCCATCTGCAATCTGGCTCTTAGAATCTCACATTCCCCCCTCTTTCACAGTGGTCCCTGAGCCTTTAGGGAGAGTGCTTGATGTGGTATATCTTTAGCAGCTGTGCTTTGCCAATGAAAAACAGATCAGACCCAGTGGGATTCCAAATCAAGGAGATTCACAGGCTGTTTAATCAGCTCTAGTCTTCAGAATACGGTGCCTTTTTTTTTCTCAGAAGTAAAACAGTGAGATACATAACGTTAATAATTTAAATAGTAGTGTCGAGAAAAAAGAATCAAACTCTGTAAAATATTTTAAGAGATTTATTCTGAGCCAAACAATGAGTGACCATGGCCTGTGGGATTAATGAAAAGGAATGTTCAGGTTAAGATAAAGGATTGTGGAGACCAAGTTTTATTATGCAGAGGAATCCTCAGATATCAGACTTCAGAGAGCGAGCCGGTTGTAAAATGTTTCTTATTAGACCTAAAAGGGTGCCTGGCTCTTAGTTGATTATCTCCTGGATCTACAAAGGAAGAAAGGAAAACAAAGGGAAAAGGAGATTCTCTATAGAATGTGGACTGTTCCCACAAGAGACTTTGAAGGACAATTTCAAAGTATGGCAAGGAAATATATTTTGGGGTTAAATATTTTTTCCTTGTCTTGTAATGTTGTGCCAGGGTCAGATTGAAAAGTAAGTCATGGCTGAGCACAGCGGCTCACACCTGTAATCCCAGCACTTTGGGAGACTTGAGGTCAGGAGTTCGAGACCAGCTTGGCCAACATGGTGAAACCCTGTCTGTTCTAAAAATACAAACATTAGCCAGATGTGGTGGTAGGTGCCTATAATCCCAGCTATTCGGGAGGCTAAGGCAGGAGAATCAGTTGAACCTCAAAGACGGAGGTTGCAGTGAGCCCAGATCATGCCACTGTACTCTGCACTCCAGCCTGGGTGGCAGCAGTGAGACTCTCTCCAAAAGAAAAAAAAAAGAAGAAGAAGAAAGAAAGAAAAGAAAAGTAAGTCACTATATATAGGGTCAAATAAAACCCATCTGATGAGAATTTGTGGTTTGTAGGGCATGACTTCCTAGACCCTTTAGGTAGGAATTTGGGCTAGATAAAAATCAGAGCTTAGTCCTCAGTAGAAATATAATGCTCACAAGGATTACAATGAAAAGAGAATCTGTAAGCCAGATCAACAAAAAAAGAACTCATTCCATTAAGAAAGCAACTAAAAGCTTTGTGAAAAAAAAAAAAAAAAATTTAAACCAGGTTCTTCTTTAGAGACTTGTTGCAGCCAGAAAATAATTCAGGATCAGCCCAAACTGTAGGCAAATAATAAAAACTTGTAAACAATGGCCAGGACCAGAATCTAAATTTTACTCTCTCCAGTCTCCCCATTTCTGCCAAGGATAAATCATAGTAGGACAGATTTATTTGCAAAATTAATTTTAGTCGTATACTACTTTGCCTGATTATTTGTATAAAGTGTCAAAAAAAAATAGTGATCAGTCACATGGGCTCCTTTTAAGTTGCCTTTTCCGAAACTTTTGTAAGTTTTGGATTCCTTCAAGGCCAGAAGTCAAGCCAAACACTTACCATTAGATTGTGCTTCTAATACCTGTATGAATTCCTCTCTTCCCAAAGTCCCAAAATATTCCTCTCTTCCCAAAGTCACCAGTCAGAATGCTTTTCATAAAAACATTTAAGGAAAGAAGACACAACTACTTCACATAAAGCCTGTTTAAATATTCTAACCTTCATAATCCTATTAACCTTTCCATTTTATTTTCTAGTCCCAGAAACTTTTCTTCCCCAAGACCAACTTTCTTTGAGACCATTTAACCCTCTCTTGAGAAAAAGGCTTTGGGTTTCCAGCAGGCAGTTGAGCCAAGGAATCCAGGCCCTTTCTCCCTCTTTATCTTGATTAATCTTCTTCAGCATTGCTCCAGGCAATTGTTGGTCATCTTTTTCCTTGAAATTTTTGCCTTTTGATTTCTTTTTTTTTTTTTTTTTTTTTTTTTT
>NW_016819344.1:0-29746 GCF_001698545.2 Rhinopithecus bieti | reverse complement strand
GAGTAGCTGGGACTACAGGCGCCCGCCACCTCGCCCGGCTAGTTTTTTTGTATTTTTTAGTAGAGACGGGGTTTCACCGTGTTAGCCAGGATGGTCTCGATTTCCTGACCTCGTGATCCGCCCGTCTCGGCCTCCCAAAGTGCTGGGATTACAGGCTTGAGCCACCGCGCCCGGCTTGGTTTCTTTCCCCTCCAATCTGGGGTAAATATAGAAAACCAGTTTGAGGTCCTTTAATATTGGGGAACTAGCAGGGGCTCACTTGGGTCCACTCAACCTTCTGTAGCATTGTATTAAGACCTTTGTTTTAACCCATTAATTTCCATTTTACTCACTGCATTTCTTAATAACTATTTTCCAAATTTCCATTGATTCTCTCCTTTCCTTTTTCCTTTGAGTTTCACTCCATCAATGTTTTGGACACTGATGTTAGCAACTGGGAAATTGAGACAGGAAATTTAGATAAGGCTTCCTGGACTGTCTTTTGGTTTTGCAGCAATAATGAGGTGCCCAAGCAAAAGGGGTTCCCTTAACCCCTTAACCACAGTATTTACCACGACCTGGGGAATGGGCACATTCAGTGGGTGAATATCCTTGTCATTATAAATTAGCCAGTCCTACATGGCTTGGATACAAAATACATCAGCTGCCTTACCTGGGATCTCCACTTGGCATTTGTGGGTGGAGTTGAGCAGTCCACCTTCTCAGGGTAAACAGACCTTACAGGGCCTTTTATCCAGTCCATGAGGCTGGCTGTTCCCTCAGGATTTAGACATCTGCATGTCTAAATCACATATCTGCGATTATTCAATAGTAAGCTGTGGGGCCTGAATCAACCCAAACGTGTTTCTCCTCGGCAGCATTTAAAAGCAAAGACACAGATCTCAGCTATGTTACTGTCACTACCCACTTTAGTAAAGGTTCCTCTGATGATGATACCAATCTACTAAATGGAACAATTCCTTCACACTATTGCCTCTCGTTTCCATAGTTACTTGGTTTTGCCCTCCCCTACGTTGACTACCTTTTTGGTAATCACAGATCTCTTGCCCTGGGCATAATTTTCCCCTTTGTGAGTAGCTTTGAGGCTAGTGACATGAGCTCAGATAGACCCACATCAACCTCAAGGCCCAATCCAGCACTCTTTTACTTGGGATGAATTTCGCTTATAACTTAACTTTGAGGCAAGGGTGATAGTAACCCCTTCCTAAAACTGACCCCTTTCTTATTCAGGGATTGAAACTTGCCTTTATAAGACTAATGAAAGGCCACAAGATTAGGATTCTGGGAGGGGCCTGCATTCTGCTACAATGTAGGCATAGCTTGCCTTTCTATGGTCATTGACTGTGATAGAGATCACAAGATTTGTAACTTCCCCAATTGCTCCTACAGATAACATCGCTATTGTAGACCCTAAGATTGGTCTTTTGAGATATTTTTCAGACTTCTGCATTCTGGCAACCTACTGACTCCACCAGGACCCATAATTCATGGTGCTCCAGCCAGAGGCTAACTCAGTGCACAAGGACCATTTTCCACTAGACCCATAACTCATGACTCCCCAGCCAGAGGCTAACTCAGTGCATGAGGACCATTTTCCACAAGACCCATAACTCATAACTCCCCAGCCAGAGGCTAACTCAGTGCATGAGGACCATTTTCCATGAGACCCTAACTCATGACTCCCCAGCCAGAGGCTAACTCAGTGCATGAGGACCATTTTCCATGAGACCCTAACTCATGACTCCCCAGCCAGAGGCTAACTCAGTGCACGAGGACCATTTTCCAGAAGACTCATAACTCATGGCTCTACAACCAGAGGCTAACTCAGTGCACGAGGACCATTTTCCATGAGATCCATAACTCATGGCTCCCCAGCCAGAAGCTCAGTACACAAGGACCATTTTCCACAAGACCCATAACTCATGACTCCCCCGCCAGAGGCTAACTCAGTGCACAAGGACCATTTTCCACGCCCTTATGATTTCTCCCCCAACCAATCAGCAGCACCCATTCCCTAGCCCCTGCCTGCCAAATTGCCCATAAAAACCCTAGCCTCTGAGTTCTCAGGGAGATGATTTGAGTAATAAACTCTCATCTTCTGCCTGAGTAGCCTTGCATTAATTAAACCATTTCTTTAATGCAATACCACTAACTCAGTGAATTGACTCTGTATGTGCAGTGGGCAAGAAGAACCCACCAGGCAATTACATTAACCTACTCAGCTTCTATTTAAAAATTTAATGACTCCCATTGTTCTCTCCTTAATTGGCAAAACAGGACACTTGTGCAATAGGGACTTGTTAGAGAGTATACTGTGAAAGGTAATGGTGCTCAAGTCTTAATAAAAACCTGATGAAGACTAATTGTTCAACATTTAACCATAATTGAACAACATTAATTGTTCAACTCAGATTCCCAAGAAGACTGAGAAAAGGTAGAACCCCACAATTCTTAAACCTAAGATTGATTGATAAACACCTGCCAAAACAGAGAACTGGGGTTCATCTTAATAGTAGATGGAAGTGGACTCAGAAAATCTTTCCTTGGCTTCACCTCCTGGTACCCCTTGTCTTCACCCTATGAAAATGCCTGGGAAAAGTTAAAAAGGTGTTTCAATTTTTTTAAGGAAATTCCCATCATTGGTCTAGTTCAGAGACTCAGGGTCTCTACCAGTCAGTTCTTTCTTATCCCTCAGATTTTAGCTAAAACACTTCCTTAAACTCACAATTGAAAGTAGTGATTTTCTTATTTATTTATTTATTTTTTTGAGACAGAATCTCACTTTGTCGGGCTGGAGTGCAGTGGTGTAATATCAGCTCACTGCAACCTCCACTTCCTGGGTTCAAGCAGTTCTCCTGCCTCAGCTTCCCACATATCTGGGATTACAGGCATCTGCCACCATGCCTGGCTAATTTTTGTATTTTTAGTAGAGACAGGATTGGCCTGGCTGGTCTCGAACTCCTGACCTCAGGTGATTTGCCCACCACAGCCTCCCAAAGTGCTTGGGTTACAGGGATGAGCCACTGCGCCCAGCCAAAAGCAGTAATTTTGTAGCACAGGAGTTTATATCTATTTTCTACTAAACATTTAATTCAATAAATATGATCTTGTTTAAATGTTTCCTTATTCACAGTCTGTGCCCCTCCATTAGAATGTAAGCCACATGAGAGCAGGCACTGTGTCACCCTTGGTCACAGCTGCTTCCATAGCCACTAGAGCAGGACATGGTAGAAATCACCACTAAATAAATACTTACATAATGTGTGTGTACAAATATGTACACTTAAGAATCTTTGGCCTGGCGCGGTGGCTCACACCTGTAATCCTAGCACTTTGGGAGGCCAAGGCGGGCAGATCACAAGGTCAGGAGATCGAGACCATCCTGGCTAACATGGTGAAACCCCGTCTCTACTAAAAAATACAAAAAATTAGCCGGGCATGGTGGCAGGCGCCTGTAGTCCCAGCTACTCGGGAAGCTGAGGTAGGAGAATGGTGTGAACCCAGGAGGCAGAGCTTGCATTGAACCGAGATCACGCCACTGCACTCCAGCCTGGGAGACAGAGCGAGACTCCGTCTCAAAACAAATAAACAAACAAACAAACAAACAAAAGAATCTTCAAAATAGTGAAAACTTGAAAACAATCTAAATGTCCAAGCTAAATAAATGCATGGATATTATGAACTACACGCAGCAATTTAAAAAATTGAGCTAAATCAATATGTATTGACATGCAAAGATGTTTAAAGTATATTGATAATTAAAAGAAAACAAAGTCGGCCGGGCGCGGTGGCTCAAGCCTGTAATCCCAGCACTTTGGGAGGCCGAGACGGGCGGATCACGAGGTCAGGAGATCGTAGACCGTCCTGGCTAACACAGTGAAACCCCGTCTCTACTAAAAAAAATACAAAAAACTAGCCGGGCGAGGTGGCGGGCGCCTGTAATCCCAGCTACTCCGGAGGCTGAGGCAGGAGAATGGCGTGAACCCGGGAGGCGGAGCTTGCAGTGAGCCGAGATCGCGCCACCGCACTCCAGCCTGGGCGACAGAGCGAGACTCCGTCTCAAAAAAAAAAAAAAGAAAAAATAAAAAAAAAAGACAACAAAATCATAGGAGAATAAATATTGCATGATTCTACTTATTTTTAAAGGATTTGTGTGTCTACTTGTGTAAAAGACATGTATTTGTATATGTATTAAATGTATTATAAACATTAAATGTAAGGGTCATATAAAACCTTTGCACAAATTACAAAAAGGTACCCCTTCCTCAAATAGTTTACTTCTAGCTATCATACAAATATAGTGATATTCTAACTTTGTTAGATCAAGGCATTTTACTGCCTTCTGCCAAAAACTGTCATGATAACTACACAAATCTACAATGTCTAGGTGTGGCACACTGTGCTGTTTATATCCTACCAAACCACACATTGAAGTACTTTTAAAAAAATCTGAAAGCAACCCATTATATTATTAGCATTCAGTATTTCCAGGGGTAAAGTAGGAACTGGAGTGAAGGTGAAGGGTTGCATTTATATTTGACTTTCTTACATCTTTTCAGTGCTTGAATCCTTTATGATGAGACTATTCAGGTAGTACTTGGGTTTCAAAACTAAAAACAATAGAAAAGAACCAGTAAAAGCAACTAACAAAGACTCTAATCACCAAATAAATATTTTTAAAATCATTATCTGTCTTATAAACCAGAAATAAACATTTAGAAAATGGAATGGGGTGGGAAATCCTATTTACAATGACAAAAAGAATGATAAAACAATTAGAAATAAATGTGACAAGAATTGTGAACATACACTTACCCTATGACACAGCTATTTAGCTTGTAAATATTTACCCAAGGCAAGTGAAGACATGTATCCACAAAAACACTTGCATAAATGTTTTAGCAGCTTCACTCATGAGAACCCCAAACTGGAAACAGCTTAAAGGTCCATCAACAGGGAAATGTATAAAAAATATTACGAAGTTAAAAGTATTGTATGATACTACTAAGGAATAAAAAGAGCAAACTACTAGTATGCAATTACATGGATGAGAAAAGAAGCCAGACGCAAAGAAATGCACGGTGCCTGGCTTCTTTTCTCATCCATGTAATTGCATACTTTTGTTTGTCCTTTTTATTCCTTAGTTGTATCATACGCAAAGAAATGCACAGTGCCTGGGCCAGGCGCAGCGGCTCACGCCTGTAATCCCAGCACTTTGGGAGGCCAAGGCGGGCAGATCACGAGGTCAGGAGATCAAGACCCATCCTGGCTAATACGGTGAAACCCTGTCTCTACTAAAAATACAAAAAAATTAGCCGGGCAGCGGGCGCCTGTAGTCGCAGCTACTGGGGAGGCTGAAGCAGGAGAATGGTGTAAACCCGGGAGGCGGAGCTTGCAGTGAGCCGAGATCGCGCCACCGCACTCCAGCCTGGGCGACAGAGCGAGACTCCGGCTCAAAAAAAAAAAAAAAAAAAAAGAAAAGAAAAGAAATGCACACTGCCTGATGACAAAGGACAATTGCATTTATGTGAAGTTTTAGAACCAGTGACACAAATCTCTAGGGTCATGGCAGCAACACGAATCTCCAGGGTCGTGGCAGCAACATGAATCTCTAGGGTGGTGGCAGGCCAGGTTTCCATGAGCAGCCAGAACAGACAGTTTCCACTAATATAATTCTGATGAGTATATAAGTTAGACATTAAAGACCTGGAGAAACCGGTACCTGAGTACAAGGGCTTAAAAGGAAAAAACAACCCCATTAAGACCCCAGCTGGGGTTTCTCAGACCCTAAAGTCCAAACAAGTAAGAACAGCATTCTTACACATACACCTCGTTGCAGGTCCCATTTAAGATTTACAAACTTTCCAAGGCTCTAGAGAAAGCTTTCCAGACCCTAGACCCTCGTTAAAGATTAGAAATAGATGGAATGAAACACTTCTACTGGTGGGTGCACTTCCACACATAGGCATAAAATTTAAAAGTATATAAGCACTAGAATAAAGCCTTGTAACTTTGAGTTGGTCTGGTGAGTTACTCTGAACTTCTCCCTGTAACCAGTTGCAGAAAACAACTCCCCTCTTTCCCAGTCTGTCTGCATCTCATTATTGGACGGTGGGAACTTGCTCTGTCCAGGAACAGGGTGATACAAAGCAGATGGTGATTGCTTGCATGGCGTGGGGATTGATTGGACTGGGGCACAAGGAACTTCCTGGGGCAAAGAATTGTTCTGTGTCTTGGTGGGTGTTGGTTGACTACATGAATGGATACATCGTTAAAAGCATCAAAGTTTTAGATGTGTACATTGACTGTTGGTAAATTCAAATGCGAAGTTTAGATGTGTGCATTGACTGTTGGTAAATTTTATCTCCGTAAAAAATAAAAAGAAAATGTTTAAAAAACACTTGTTAAGAATTATATAAAAGGTGGGGCAGGGCCGGGCACAGTGGCTCACAGCTGTAATCCCAGCACTTTGGGAGGCCGAGGCGGGTGGATCACGAGGTCAGGAGATCAAGACCATCCTGGCTAACACAGTGAAACCCCATCTCTACTAAAAATACAAAAAATTAGCCAGGCGTGGTTGCAGGCACCTGTAGTCTGAGCTACTAGGGAGGCTGAGGCAGGAGAATGGCGTGAACCTGGGTGGCGGAGCTTGCAGTGAGCGAAGATCGTGCCACTACACTCCAGCCTGGGCGACAGAGCGAAACTCTGTCTTAAAAAAAAAAAAAAGGTGGGGCAGGAGGGACTTTCCTTGAAGAAATGTCAGATTTCTAGTTGGTTACAAAAGATAAAGGCGGCAAACGTTTTTCTGCATGTTTGCACAGTTGGTTTCAATTCTGTCACATGTTAAGACAGTATGAGATTTCTGCATGCATTTTGTTGTTGTTGTTTTGTTTTTGAGACAGAGTTTTGCTCTTGTTGCCCAGACTGGAATGCAATGGCACGATCTTGACTCACCGCAACCCCCGCCTCCCAGGTTCAAGCAAATCTCCTGCCTCAGGCTCCTGGGTAGTTGGGATTAAAGGCATGCGCCACCACATCCAGCTAATTTTGTATTTTTAGTAAAGACCGGGTTTCTTCATGTTGGTCAGGCTGGTCTCGAACTCCCGACCTCAGGTGATCTGCCTGCCTCAGCCTCCCAAAGTGCTGGGATTACAGGTGTGAGCCACCGCGCCCGGCCTGAGATTTCTGCATGTTTAATAATCACTCTCCATAATAGCAGGCCCTGGTAACCATCTTACACTCGTCAGTAGAGGCTGCAGAAGCTTATGCAAATCTAGTTCACAGGACATCAACTAATTCCTGAGACATATCCACATCCACTGCTCTCTAATGATGGCAGATGGCATTCTGCAGATAAAAGTGCAAGCCTTCATGAAAGAAACTGTCACATCTTACATAATCCATCTAGGAATGTGTGGAGTAAATAAATAACAATAGTATCAATGGGAGCAAAACTTAAGTAGCTATGCATTGATTTTACATAAATTTCCCAGGAGGAGAATAGGCAGATTAGAAGGAAGAAGAATATCACTTAGAAGCCAGTGACAATGTCCCTCCATATCTGTGCGTCACAGCCCAGGCTCGCACTGGGGCTGTGCAGGGAATGGCAATAGCTCCTTCCTATTCCCTGATGGCTCAGAGGCGGCTCCGGAAGAGGCTGAAGCAAACACCAGCTGCTCAGAATTCATTTTTCCCTCCTGACTTTATCCTTGTGCTTTGCTCAGACTCTGGAATGGAGATAATGATGGCGTCATGGCTCTGTCTGTGAGAAAACCTCAGATGGAGGTTAGCCTTAATTTCTTTTTTTTCCTTGGGATGGAGTCTGGCTCTGTTACCCAGGCTGGAGTGCAGTGCTGCAATCCCGGCTCACCGCAACCACCGCCTCCCAGGTTCAAGCGATTCTCCTGCCTCAGCCTTCCGAATAGCTGGAATTACAGGTGTGCACCACCCGCCTAGCTAATTTTTGTATTTTTAGTGGAGACAGGGTTTCACCATGTTGGCCAGGCTCATCTCAAACTCCTGACCTCAGATGATCCACCTGTCTCACCCTCCCAAAGTGCTGGGATTACAAGCATGAGCCACCATGCCCGGCCAAGGTTAGCCTTACTTTTCAACCGCCACCACAATAGATCATTAACTTTTCCACATGAAACCTACAGTACTAGGGAGCTCGCCCCATGAAAGGGTCAGACTAGAGCATCTAAAAACAGGAGACAAAAGGAGGAGAGACCCCCAAGCAAGAAACCCAGCCTTCCTGAGGACTCTTCCCTCTGAGTTCCCCATCCCTCACACCCACCTCATGACCTGTAGGCAGCTCCGTTATCATTTACTTCCTGCAGGAATACCCACACAGTTGTCTAAGTAGCTTGTGCATATAAAATGTGGTCTCTGCTCCCAGGGCCAGCTAAAGGAAAAGTATCAAAGGAATTTCCAAGTCACAAACATATAACCTGACTGATCCCTGCTCCCCATCCCATTCCTGACTTCCCAAATTGCAACTAAAACTATCAACAGAATATCAGAATATGGGGAAATTACATAAGAAAGCTGAAAAAGAATGACACCCACATACCATTCATTCAGCAAGTTCCAGGCACTTCCCTGGGTGCTGTGCTGTATACTGTAAATGTTCAGCTATCTCTGCAAAATACAGAGGAGAAGGCATGAGCCTAACGAATAGGACTTTGAAATAGATATTCTCTTCCTGGGATCCTCTAATGAAAGGCGTGTTGGAAAACCCCATTCACCGACTGTGAGCTCCCTGACAATCTGTGCACACACATCCACACAGCCTCTAATAAATTTTTATTGTCTCTCTTTAAAAAGTAAACTGAAAGAGCCAAGAGCAGTGGCACATGCCTGTTGTCCCAGCTACTCAGGAGGCTCAGGCAGGGGGATCGCTTGAACCCAGGAGTTTGAAGCTATAGTGCACTATGATCACGCCTGTGAAGAGCCACTGCACTCTAGCCTGGGCAATACAGAGACCCCATTTCCAAAAAAAAAAGTAAACCAAAAGAATTGAAATCAGGGACTTGAACTGATCTTTGTACACCCATGTTCATTACAGTATTATTCACAATAATCAAAAGGTGGAGGCAACCCATGCCCATCAATGGATGAATGGATACAGAAAGTATGGTCCAGACATACAATGGAATATTATTCAGCCTTGAAAAAGAATGAATTTCTGATACTAGCTACAGCATGGGTGATCCTTAAAAATATTTTGCTAAGTGAAATAAGTCAGGCACAAAAAGGATAAATATGGGATGATTCCACTTATATGAAGTGCTTCAACTAGTTAAATTCATTGAGAAAGAGGAATCATGCTTACCAGGGGCTGCGGGGAGCGGGGAATGGGGAGTTAGAGTTTAATGGGTACACAGTTTCAGTTTGAGATGATGAAAGAAAATGGCCAGCAAAGGATAACCAGACACTTGAAAAGTCCTCTACTTGACAGAGAGAAAACCAAACTAGTATAAATAAGGAACCTGGCTCATGCAGAAATGACTCCAGGAACAGAGGAAAGATCTACATTTTTATCTGAATCTGTACCAGCATCTTTAGCAGAGTGAAAGGAGATATCGCCCCCCCTGGATCACGAATTGCAAAAGAAACAGCATTCCACACAAAAGGACTGTCCAAGAACAATGAAAGAACTTTTAGAAATTAAAGTATTTGATAACTAAAATTTGATAATAGAATATGAAATTGAGGGACTATCCCATAAATAGGTGAAAAGATCAGGAGGCAGACAATAGTGGAGAAAAGAAAGAAGTATTTTTCAGAAATTGCAGTATCTAAATAATTGGACTTAAAACAGCAAAGAAAACAAAGAAAAGGAGATCATTGAGGGAAATAACAGCAGAACATTCTTCAGAATTGAAAGGTGTAACTCCAGATGGAAGGAGCCCATAAAATGCTATGCACGATGAATACTAAAAAGTCAAACAAGGCACACCACTTTGAAATTTCAGAACCCCAGGGATTTTTACAAAAGGCTCTAAAAGTAAGCACAGAGGGAAAATTAATAGGTCATATACTAAGAATAAGAAATCAGAAACACAACCTCTTATGAGCAACATTAGATGCTAGAATATAATGAAGCAAAGCCTTAAAAATTCTGAGGGAAAACTTATTGCCTAGAATTTTATACCCCCCTAAACTATAAATTGAGTATGAGAAAGAATGCAGATGTTTTAAAAGACATGTAAAAACTGAAAAATTTCCTTGCTTTGTGACCTTTTTTAGCTATGAAGGAGAAAGGAAAACGGCAAATCTAACACAGAATAGTGAAGAAGTCACAGATAACAACTGCGCTTTGTGGTTTTTGGTGCAGGTTTAAATTCTGCAATTGGACTTTAACATCCTTATTTCTCTTGACGTCAAAGCAACACTCACTTTCATTATCTCATCTAATCTTTCCAATGAACCCTATAAAGTCAGTATGATTTTAAACTCCACGTGAGCTAAAGGTTAGCTAGGCTGACTGTCAGGGGACTGAACAGGTTTTGAGGGGAAGATAAGTACTTCTTTTTGATACACAAAACATGACAACAGTTGGATGTATGGATCTGAAGTTTAGGATAGAGGTCTGGGCTAGAGAAAAACGTTTTATAAGGAAAATAAAGTTATGGGAGGGGAAAAAATGAACTATGGAAAGTAAACATATTTTAGTTTCTTTGTTTTGTGTTTCGTCAAAAGACAGAGCCTCACTCTGTTGCCCAGGCTGGAGTACAGTGTCATGATCATAGCACACTACAGCCTCAAATTCCTAGGCTCAAGTCATCCTCCCACTTTAGCCTCCTGAGTAGCTGGGGCTACAGGCATGTGCCACCACGCCCAGCAATTTTTTAATTTTTTTGTAGAAATGGGGTCTTGCTATGTTTCCAGGCTGTTCTCAAACTCTTGACCTCAAGAAATCCTTCTGCCTCAGCCTCCCAACGTGCTGGGACTACACATATGAGCCACCGCAGCCAAAAGCCAACATATTTTAAAAATAAAGAGTTTAAAACCATAAGAGAAATGATAATAAATAAGATAATAGGTCAGAACCAATAGACTAGAAATTGTAATCAAAGTTATCTTAGAAGAAAGAATCTGTGACCTGTAGGCATAGAGGAAGCTACCAATGAAAAGATTTTTGTTACATAGCTGGAAAAATAAGTGAACAGAGACCAAGGTCAAGAGTTGTCTTAGTTAAAGTGTTGCATTAAAAAGACAGAGAGGGCCGGGCGCGGTGGCTCAGGCCTGTAATACCAGCACTTTGGGAGGCCGAGACGGGCAGATCACGAGGTCAGGAGATCCAGACCATCCCGGCTAACACGGTGAAACCCCGTCTCTACTAAAATACAAAAAACTAGCCGGGCGAGGTGGCGGGCGCCTGTAGTCCCAGCTACTCGGGAGGCTGAGGCAGGAGAATGGCGTAAACCCGGGAGGCGGAGCTTGCAGTGAGCTGAGATCCGGCCACTGCACTCCAGTCCGCGCGACAGAGCGAGACTCCATCTCAAAAAAAAAAAAAAAAAGACAGAGAGATAAGAACATGTTTCCAGACAGAAAGTGCTGATTACTGTTAAAAGAATCAATCTCCCCACTAGTCTTATAGTTCTATGGGGAAGAATTTTTATGAGAATAACACTCCCGACCTTTTCTCTACCTCGTGGTTTTCTCTGCCATAAGAAGAACAGCAACTTATAAGGTGGCAAAAAAAAAAAAAAAAAAAAAAAAAAAGAACAGTAAGATAAGTGCATTTGAGAGAAGTAACCAAAGAAGTAACTAAACTAAAGACTCAGACCTTGCCCCTGTCTGATGAGATCCATCAGCTGTAAGAAGTATGCCCCTGGCCGGGCGCGGTGGCTCAAGCCTGTAATCCCAGCACTTTGGGAGGCCGAGACGGGCGGATCACGAGGTCAGGAGATCGAGACCATCCTGGCTAACACGGTGAAACCCCGTCTCTACTAAAAAAATACAAAAAAATTAGCCGGGCGAGGTGGCGGGCGCCTGTAGTCCCAGCTACTTGGGAGGCTGAGGCAGGAGAATGGCGTGAACCCGGGAGGCGGAGCTTGCAGTGAGCCGAGATCCGGCCACAGCACTCCAGCCTGGGCGGCAGAGCGAGACTCCGTCTCAAAAAAAAAAAAAAAGAAGAAGTATGCCCCTATCTCCTTACCTGCCAGGTGGTAACAGTCCAGCCCACAGGGTACAGCCAGGCAATGGTACTCATGACTATGCCCAGGATTCTGTCAATTTTAGGAGGTAGGGGTTAGTAAGTCCCTTTGGCCACAGATCTAAAGCCTCTTTCTCCAATCAGTTTTAAGGTAACACAACTAACATTTTGATTTGCCTTTTTCTATCTCCTGTGTTCTCAAATTTATTCCGAAGTGTGTAACCCAAGTTAGTACCAACTTGGGAGGGAAAGAGGAAGTAACTTAAAACACCAATGGTTACCCACAGAAGATTACAAATACATGAGAAGACAGTAGCAAAATTCACCAAGTGCTGGTTCTTAAGCAAAATATAGCCCAGGTGTGTGTGCTGTTTGCTGATTTGACTTGGCATGTACAATGTTTGAAGTGGCCATATAATTAGGCAGGCATGATATTTGATTGTAACACACCTTTCTCCTGGGCATCACATTTAGGTTTCCCACATAATGGATGTAGAATTTGGGTTTACTCCCCTGCAATGTTGACAGAATCAAAACTTAAAGAGAATTAAGTAGAGCTATAAGTACCAATATGGCTAGACCTCCAAGCCAATTGTTGACTGAAAAAGCAACGTGCAGAACAATTGCATGCAGAACAATTGCATGCAGAACAATTGCATGCAGCTCTTTCTAGAACCTTAATCTTTTTACGTATTCATCTTCTGAATTTCATGTTCATATGCCTATGGATATGAGAGATGAAATCTCTGTCCTCTCTTATATTCCAATAAAGTTCATTCCAATGAACTTACATTCCAATAAGTGAGGCAGCCAATAAACGACATAATAGAATACATATGTAATATGACAGGAATTGATAAATTAAGAATAAATAAATCTGAGCAAGGGCTCCCTCTCTCTTCCTGAGGTTTTTTTTTTTTTTTTTTTTTTTTTTTGAGACGGAGTCTCGCTCTGTCGCCCAGGCTGGAGTGCAGTGGCCAGATCTCAGCTCACTGCAAGCTCCGCCTCCCGGGTTCACGCCATTCTCCTGCCTCAGCCTCCCAAGTAGCTGGGACTACAGTCGCCCGCCAGGTCGCCCGGCTAGTTTTTTGTATTTTAGTAGAGACAGGGTTTCACCATGTTAGCCAGGATGGTCTTGATCTCCTGACCTCGTGATCCGCCCGTCTCGGCCTCCCAAAGTGCTGGGATTACAGGCCTGAGCCACCGCGCCCGGCCCCGAGGTTGTTTCTGAGCTCTTGATGATTCATATAGGGCAGAACCATCCTACGTGGAGAGAGAGGCACATTGCTGAGTGGAACTTTAACAAACTGCCAAACCACCTTCCCAAATGGCAACACAGGTTTGTAATCCTCCCAGCAGTGAGATTACAGATATTCCCCAATTTGAAAGACACAAAGTATTGTATCCATTTTCATTTCCCTGATTAATTTGCGGTTGGTTTCTTGTTGTTCTCGCCCCTCTTTTCTACTGGGTTGTCCAGCTGATTCGTATTTCACCTTCACAGACCCAGTTTCCAGTTCCAAATTTGTTGGTCCTCCCCCATGGTGCTTTAACCAGAATCCTTACTGGAAAGTAGACACGAAGCTCTCCTTAATCAAGTTTGATTCAATCACTCAACTTGTAAATACAATTGGATGACAATTTGTAATGCCTCCCCCTAGACTCAATTAGGTGATTTGCCAAGATCTTATTTAAGCCTTATTACATGAAAAGGTAAATGATAGTATCGTCACTGCACAGATAAGCAAACAGTCTTGAGATAAATGACTTACTTCAAGGTCCCACAACAAATAATTACAGAAGCCAGAACTCAAAACTGTGCCTGATGATTTGTAAAGCAATGCTTATCTCCCATCAGTACATTCCTCGTTAGACATGGAGCACAAAAGTGACTCTGCTATGGCATTGGCTATTTCAAAGTTCAGCTAAATTCAGATCGGCACTAGATGCAGCTCACAAAAATAAAGTTTTTGCAGTTGTCCACAGATCTTCTTAGCTCATCTTCCACCCCAATCCAATGCTATTTTATCTCTGAAAAACAAGATATCTCTTTCCATCCAGATTCTAGGTCCATCCTCCTAATTCTAGGTCTTAAATTACCCTCAACATACCTTGACGTTAGTCCAGATTATTTTCATAAAATTGTCTTCAATTATTGCTTCCTTAAATGATATAAACCAGGAAAATATCTAAGAGAGATTTTTTTCAGCTTTCCACATCCTTTTCTTCTGTACAAACGTTCATTTAAACATGTTTAAAATCAAATGACATGTCAGTTTCTCAGGTCCCAGACAAATGGTGGTTACTCAGATATCATGTAAAGTTTAACATCACAGACTCCTAAAACATTGAAGCTGCAAGGAATTGCAAAGTCAACCCAGTCCAAGGATGGCCAGCAGGGTCTATAACTGGAAGCAGGGGCCAGGGAAGCTGGGGTTGCATCCAGGTTCTTCAGGAAGGAGTGCTATGCTCCATTAGTAATGTCTGCCCTGGACAGCTGCAGGAACTCAAGCCTTTGGGGCAGCTGCTGGAAAATGCTGATGCAAAAGAAACACTAAAACGTCACTGGGATAGACTAGTTAAATGTAATTTGTTCCACTCCCTCCAAAGCAGACAGCACTCTGAAGTGAAACTTTAGAAAGCACGTCTCTGCTTATGTCTTTTGCAACTTGCTCATGGAGTCCCACTTTGTTAAAATTCTCAATCGAAATATCTCATGATATAGTGCCTTTTGCTCAGAAAAAGAAATTTGCTGTATTAAATACGTTTCAAAAGTTGTAATATAACTCCCAAGAAACGGACTAAAGAAATCGGGGAGAGAACAAGAACACACAAAAAAGGGAATATTTTAGAGAGTTCTTCAGTGACTCTGCTTAGCCTTATTGAAGTAAAGTAGCAAATATAATTTTTATCAATACAATTTTTTTTTTTTGAGACAGAGTCTCGCTCTGTCACCCAGGCTGGAGTGCAGTGGTGTGATCTCGGCTCACTGCAGGCTCTGCCTCCCGGGTTCACACCATTCTCCTGCCTCAGCCTCCCGAGTAGCTAGGACTACAGGCACCTGCCACCACACCCAGCTAATTTTTTGTCTCTTCAGTAGAGACAGGGTTTCACCATGTTAGTCAGGATGGTCTCAATCTCCTGGCCTCATGATCCACCCGCCCTGGCCTCTGAAAGTGCTGGGATTACAGGCGTGAGTCACCGCACCCGGCCAATACAGATTTTTTTCTTTCAATTTCTCCCTCCTCCCTAGATAAATAAATATTGAACAACTTTGTAAATAATATTGGTTGGATGAGGGCCAATTAATCTGGAGTGCCCACACTTCAACATCTGGCCCTGCTGCCTGTTGTGTGAGAAAGTGCATGCCATATATTTATTATACTTAATATCATCCAAATCCTACATTTTATGGAGTAGGAAACTGAGGCTCAGTTAGACTGAGCCATTTATCCATAAACATCCAACTAGTTAATGGTGAAGCTAGAATTTGAATTGGTGCCAATCGTAATCTCTGATGTGGTTTGGCTCTGTGTCCCCACCCAAATCTCATCTCGAATTGTAATCCCCATAATCCCAGGGTGTCGAGGGAGGAACCTGGTGCGAGTTGATTGGATCACGGAGGTGGTTTCCCCCATGTTGTGCTCATGATAGTGAGTGAGTTCTCACGAGATCTAATGGCTTTGTAAGTGTTTGACAGTTACCTTTTCACGGGCTCTCTCTCACCTGCCACCATGTAAGATGTGCTTGCTCCCCCTTCTGCCATGATTGTAAGTTTCCTGAGGCCTCCCCAGCCATGCACAATGGTGAGTCAATTAAAACTTTTTCCTTTATAAATCACCCAGTCTCGGGTAATATCTTTATAGCAGTGTGAAAACAGACTAATACAGTCCCTAAAGACACAATTCCCAGTGGTTAAATCCTGAAAGCCAAACTCTGGGGAAGGGATTAGTGTGTTTTCAGTTGTATTAGGGGTAGTTGCATTATGTTAGTTGCAGCACATTAGGTGGAACTGTTACCTTGTTACTGTCTTTATTTGCAAATTAAGTATGGTTTAAGGAGATGCATGCGGATGCCAAGTTGACAAGGGGTGGATTTGTGAACCTAATTTTAGTTGTCAACTTGACTGAATCAAGGGAATACCTAGAAACTGGATAAAGCATTATTTTGGGTGAGTCAGTAAGGGAGTTTCCAGAGGAGAACAGTGTGTGAATCTGAGTGGAGCAAACAGGGGAAGATCTGCGCTCAGTGTAGGTAGGCACCAGGGAGTTGGCTGGGGGTCCAGAGAGAAAAATGCAGACAACAAACTGAGAGCTGGGACAGACTTTTCTTCTGCTGCCTGAAACATCAGACATTTGACTCCACCAAAGTGCGTCATCACAACATTGACTTTGTGTGTCAGCATGGTGCATGTATTTAAAAACGTTGAAACTTCCTCGGCAAATGAAGACACGTCCTCTATGTGCATCTTCATTTGTGAAAGGTAAAATTTGTCAAGATTTTTGCTCTTTGGGTGATTGCATAGGCAGTGGTGACTCATCACTCTTTTTGATGGACTTCATTGAAAGACTTAGGTTTGTCACGGTATTTCAGGTGAACACAGGTATAAAGCTGGACGCACACAACACCATCCATAGTAATATGTATCTATACGTTTCACTTTTTGACATGATTCTTTATGAATATGGTTCGTCTGCTGCTCATAAGTGTCCTACTCATGTGACTGTTGTTAGTAAGCCTGGGTGTTTATGCTTGCAATAATATGTATGTATGTATATTGTTATTGCGTATTTTGTTGTATCAAGTGGCCTATGAAGTGTTCTGTTGTGTTTTTATGTTTCTTAAATAATTCTTCTTTTTAAAAAAATGTAAATAAATATCATTTTTTTTTTTCTGAGACAGAGTCTTGCTCAGTCACCCAGGCTGGAATGCAGTGAGTGGCACAATCTTGGCTCACCGCAACCTCACCCTCCTGGGTTCAAGCGATTCTCTTGCCTCAGCCTCCTGAGTGGCTGGGATTACAGAAACCCGCCACCATGCCCGGCTAATTCTTGTATTTTCAGTAGAGATGGGTTTTCACCATGTTGACCAGGCTGGTCTCCAACTCCTAACCTCATGATCTCCCGCTTTGGCCTCCCAAAATGCTGGCATTACAGGCATGAGCCACTGTGCCTGGCCTAATAAATATCTTTTAAATATTTTTTTAAATTAATTTTTTAAGAATCATGATTTTGGGATTTTGATGTTTCAGGATTGCGATTTTCAGGATTTCAACCGTCGAATTACAGCATTTGGGATTGTGTCTTTTGGGATTATAGCCCAAGCCCACTTGTAATCCATTTCTGCCGCCTCCTGGTTTAGTACGTTAACCCTAGCTCATTGTTCAACAAGTAGACGTAGATTTAGGAGACAGAACTAAAATGGCACAGACCTGGGTGGTCCTAGGATGCTCACAGCCTGATAGCAGGCAAACCAGCAACTCTGCAAGCCCCTCGGCTTTCCTGAGGAATGCAGTCCAAAGTCTTTAAAATCCCCAAGTTCACCATTGCGTTTAGACCCCTTTGCTCCCCTACCAACACTAGAAATCAACTTCCTTTCTGGAGTCTTTTTATGACAAAGAAATCTATCTTTAACACTTTGTGAGAGTTATCCTGCACCAAACAATAGAGAGCCACAAAATAACCAAGCTCATTTCTGCCTTGGGGTCTTTGCACCAGCTATTTGTTCTCATAGGAACGTCACCTCCCCACCGTCTTCACATGGCCAGTTTTTGCAAGAAACTTGTTATTGCAAGTTTCTTTTCTTAATTTGTTTTTAATTGTGGTAAAATATACATAATATAAAGTTTGCCATTTTTACCATTTTTAAGTGCACAAGCCAGTGGCATTAAGTATATTGACAATGTTGTGCGACCCTCACCACTCTTTCCAAAACTTTTTATCACCCCAAACAGAAACTCTGTACCCACTAAGCAATACTCCCTGTGACCTCCCTATCCCCAGCACCTGGTAATTTCTGATCTGCTTCCTATCTCTATGAGTTGCCTATTCTAGATATTTCACATAAGCAGAATCATACGATAGTTGTCTCTTTGTGTTAGCTGATTTCACTTAGCACAATGCCCTCAAGGTTCATCCATGTTGCAGCATGCATGAGCACTTCCTTTCTTTTTTTTTTTTTTTTGAGATGGAGTTTCACTCTTGTTGTAAGGAAGGAGACCACTACTCCTGTTGCCCTCCTCCCCGCACCTTGCCTAGTTCACAAGACAGAAAGAAAGAGAGAAAGCAAAAAGTTAGAAAGAAACAAAAGTAAGATAAATAGCCAGACAACTTTGGCACCACCACCTGGCCCTAGGAGTTAAAAAAAGTAATAATAATATCAACCCCTGACCTAAACTACTTGTGTTATCTGTACATTTCAGACACTGTATGAAAAAAAGCATTGTAAAACTTTTTGTTCTGTTAGCTGATGCATGTAGCCCGCAGTTGCATTTCCCATGCTTGCTCGATTTATCATGACCATTTCACGTAGACCCCTGAAAGTTGTAAGCCTTTAAAAGGCCAAGAATTTCTTTTCGGGGAGCCCCACTCTTAAGACGTGAGTCTTAAGACGCTCCCGGATGAATGAAAAGCCTATTCCTTCTTTAATCCAGTGTCTGAGAAGTTTTGTTTGCGGCTCGTCCTGCCATAGTTGCCCAGGCTGGAGTGCAGTGGTGCGATCTCAGCTCACCACAACCTCCACCTCCCGGGTTCAAGCAATTCTCCCTCCTGCCTCAGTCTCTCCAGTAGCTGGGACTACAACCATGCGTCACCATATCCAGCTAATTTTGTATTTTTAGTAGAGACGAGGTTTCTCCATGTTGGTCAGGTTGGTCTCAAACTCCCAACCTCAGGTGATCTGCCCACTTCGGCCTCCCAAAGTGCTGCGATTACAGGTGTGAGCCACCGTGCCCGGCCCTGCACTCCCTTTCTTTTTAAGGCTGAATAATATTCCACTGTATGGATAGACCACACTTTGTTTATCTGTTGCTGGACATTTGGGTGGTCCCACTATTTGGCTACTCTGAGTAACACTGCAGGGCTCCCTTCTTTTTTCTTAATTTTTAATTTAATTTTATTTTAAGTTCCAGGGCACCTGTCTGGGTTGGGCAGGCTTGTTACATAGGTAAACGTGTACCATGGTGGTTTGCTGCACTTATCAACCCATCATCTAGGTATTAAGCCCAGCATGCATTAGCTATTTATCCTGATGCTCTCTCCCTCCCCATACTGGTTCCCCCAACAGGCCCCAGTGTGTGTTGTTCCCCTCCCTGTATCCATATATCTTCATTCTTCAGCTCCCACTTGTAAGTGAGAACATGCAGTGTTTGGTTTTCTGTTCGTGCGTTAGTTTGCTGAGGATAATGGCTTCCAACTTCATCCACGTCAGGGGTCTCTTCTAACGCTGACTGCTCTTCCTCCTTCTCATTTTCCATCACGTCACTCTGTTTTATTTTCATCACAGAACATACCATCACATAAAATTAAATTATTTGTTTGTCTTCACCCCTTCAGCCTCCTTCCAAAAGGACAGTCCATGGGAACAGAGAATCTTTTCATTCATCACTGGATCTCCAACTAGAAGTCCTAGCGTGAGGTCTGACAGATAGTAGGTACTCAACAAATTTTTTTTTAACAAATGAGTTTAAAAAACAATGAAATGAAAAGACTGGCCAGGTAACCAGGCTCACTAACTTGCTAACTAACTCCAGCCCTCCCATTGCAGAGCAATGCGTACAGATTCATATCTTAGCAAGTTAACCAATGACTACCTATCATAGGTCTTTGGGATATGATGCATAAAGTATAACTCAAAACAATAAATCATCAACACCAAGGATCTACCACATCATATGGTTGTAAGTTGCTATAATGCTGATGTGGGCAAAGGATCCAGGACACAAAAACGCCAGTGAGTAAAAGAAGTAGGATGAAGAGAAAAAAGAAGCTTTGCACAGCTCTGTGCCTGGAAAAAAAAAAAAAAAAAAAAAAAAAAAAAAAAAGACTGCTCATGTCTTTATACAAGGCGAGAATCTCCAGCATCGTTGGCCCAGAGAGGCACGCAAGAACGCAGCCCACCCTGGCAGCTCTGTGTCACCTTCTGCCCTGATTTAACAGGGCTCTCTTTATCCCCAAGGATGGGACCACACATCTCTCTGAGAGAGCCTTCTTCCCACTGATCTCCACCCTGGGGGATTATAGAGAATTTCAGTCGGTGCACGTTGTTCCCATTATTGCTTACTACATGACTATTTCCTGGGGCAGGGAGATAATCCAATTCTGTTCCTTTCCCACACACAGGCATAAAACCATAATATATAATAAATGATGTCAGATGCAGCTCTATCCAGTTCAGCATTCTGTCCTTAACACCAGGAGCAAGGAATATTTTGTGAGCAGCTCTAGTACTTACTTGTTCCACCTGACACAGATTCCACATCCTGCTCTTTCACCCCAAAGTCCTACTGTGTCCCTGAGTCCTACTATCCCATTCTCTCTGGACCATGTGCACATCATCCCTACTGGTTCCACTCAGCATATGCCCACTGGCCTCCTGCAGTGTTCCAGGATCTGTGTTGGGAATGAGAGAGACAATGAGGGATGAGTCATGACCTCTGTCCTCAAGGGTTTCATCAAGAAGCAGGAAAGGCAGACAATAAATCAGTTCCCATAAGACACTTGAGTAAGTGCTTACTTAGAGTTTGTTATTATGCTCTACGGGAATATAAATGGATAAAGAGGGTCAGAGAGTCCTGACATTTTATTTGGACCTTGCAGGTAAGTAGAAGGTCACCAGGGAGTTAGAAGGGTAGGAAGGGAGTCCAGGTTTC
Source organism: Rhinopithecus bieti (assembly GCF_001698545.2). NCBI lineage: Eukaryota > Metazoa > Chordata > Mammalia > Primates > Cercopithecidae > Rhinopithecus > Rhinopithecus bieti. The sequence goes on along the minus strand of NW_016819344.1, from coordinate 8,714 downwards.
CAAGTACAGAGGCACTAAAGATTAAATGCGTGTGCAGTGAACAGTGTGCTTCTGCATGAGGAAACTGAGGGGCAAGGAGTAGCTGGCAGCAGGACCAGAGAGGCAGACTGGAAGCAAATTGTGGATGGTCTTTTCATGCAGGATACAGGATTTGAACTTCATCTTGTTGCAAACTGAGACCTCGCAGAGGTTACCAAGCAGAATGTGACTGCAGTGACAATTGAATCTTTGTTAGCCAATCAGATGCACATGTGAAGGAAGGAAAAATGTCAGTGATGCCTCCAAGTATTGGTAGCTTGGCCAATTTAGTGGGAGCAGGAGGAATGCTGAGCACATTAATAGAAAAGGAACAGAGAAGGCAAGAGAAGAAAGGGATGGGAGTGGATGGCACTGCTGCTGAAGAATGTGTAAAGTGAAATAAAGTGGGTTAGCACGGAGACACCAAGAGAGGCAAAGAAGTCAAGTAGAGCAATGAAAGAGAAATCTAAGTGGGAAGAGAGCTGGGAGAGAACATTGCCTTGGAAGTCCACAAGGTTGAAAATGTACATTAAGAATCACAGGCTTCATAAACGTTGAATAGCCTGAGACCTGAAGGTGGTGACAGAATTGTGGAATGAGGAAATCTTTGGTGACCTTAGGAAGTTCATTTTCAGTATAGAGGTAGCAAAAAGAAGATGGATTGACATAAGCTGAGATTTGAATACAAGCAGAGGGAACAGTGGCTCTCAGCCATGGCTGCGTATTAGAGATACTTGGGAAGATTTGAAAATGCAAACACCTGGGCCCCAAACCCAGAGATTTTGGTTTAATTGTCCTGGGATAAGGAATAACCATGGGGATTTTTTTTTTTTTTTTTTTTTTTTTTTTTTTTTTTTGACAGAGTCACCCAGGCTGGAGTACACTGGCATAATCTCAGCTGGCTGCAGCCTCCACCTTCTGGGTGTTAAGCGATTCTCCTGCCTCAGCCTCCCCAGTAGCTGGGATTACAGGCACGAGCCACCACGCCCAGCTAATTTTTGTGTTTTTAGTAGAGATGATGTTTCGCCATGTTGGCCAGGCTGGTCTCAAACTCCTGACCTCAAGTGATCCACCCTCCTCAGCCTCCCAAAGTGCTGGGATTACAGGCATGAGCCACAATGCCCACCCAATCATGGGGATGTTTTTTAAAGCTCCCCCATAGGATTCCACTGGGCTGCAAAGGTCAAGGACCACTGGACAAATGACTAAGAGAGGAACACACAGGGCAGATCTTGAAAAGGAAGCAAAGTAGAAAGAAATGGGGAAAAAGCATGTGAAAGGGGAAACGAATACATAATAGTATGTGGTGGGGGAAAGCCCGGAGAAAGAAAGAGACAGTGAAGATGTGAGAGTAGAATAACTTCAGATATAATGATGAAGGAAATAAAACTAGGTAAAAATATAGACAAATTTGGAAGTAAAAACTTAGGAGGGACATACATGAAATAAATCACTTCTGCTGATCTCCATATTCTCTGCAGAGCCTCAGCTGGGAATGGGGGGTGATGGTGGGTTGCGGGGAGCAAGGGGAGGTCAGGGCAGCCACTGAAGGGAAAGGGAGAGAAAGTCAACAAGAGATGATTACAAGGTGACTGAGCAGGGCTGGCAGCACAGCTGAGGCTGGGAAGCTCATAAATTTGTAATGGAACCAATTCAGCATGGTTATGTGATTTTTCTCTAGCATTGGAAGGCAAGGAAGGAGAAAACAAGCAGTTGGATTGACACAGCATTGGGGATGGAAAGGAGGCACAGCTGTGGAAGGAGGACAAGGAGATGAAGGAGATGGAGGCATGGAGGAGAGTGCCCTTGCAGGGACGGGTGATTAAATCTAGCCAAGGAAGGGGAGAAGGGCAAGGCCAAGTGAGGTCTGACAGCCTGTAAAATCAGGTGCCAGTTACATCAGAACACATATGTTCATATAAGGTTTTGTATTTGTAGGCTTTGACTAGATATAAATCAGGGTTCCCCAGAGAAACAGAATCAATAGATATAGATACAGATAGAGATAGAGAGAAGAATGTTTATGATTAAGAACATTTATAATAAAGAACATTTATAATATATCATGTATATACGTGATTTATTATGAAGTTATTGTAAAGAACTGGCTCACACAATTAGGGGCTGAGATGTCCCATGATTGGCCATCTTCAAAGACCCAGGAAAACCAATGGTGTAAATTCCAGTCCATAGCCAAAGGTCTGAGCACTGATAATGTAAGTCCCAGTCCAAGTGCAGAAGACCATTGTCTCAGGCAGAAAGAGAGAGAGAGTTCAACCTTCCTCCGCCTCTTTGTTCTATCTGGACCCTCAACAGGATGAGCCATGCCCTCCTCCCCACATTGGGAGGGGCCGTCTGCTTTGCTCAGTCTACCAATTCAAAAACTAATCTCTTCCCTCACAGACACACTCAGAGATAATGTTTAGCCAGATATGTGGGCATCCCGTAGTCCTGTCCAGTTGACACATGAAATCAACCATCACAGACTTGATAGCAGTAGCTCTCATTGTAACCCTTGGGATTTATGCACCAGGTATCATGCTAAGAGCTTTACACGTAGGGTTTCATTTAGTACTCTCTCACTTTGCAGAAGAGTAACTACAGTTCATAAAAGTCAGATTACTGTGGACTTCTCTGACTTTAAGGCTCAGGCCCATGAATGTATGGCCCAAAAGGGTTGCAGAGCTAGACTTCTGAGCATATGGATTTTGTAGGTTGGGTCATCCCAAGTGATGGGGATGAACAAGGTATAGGAGGTGACAACAGGACTGGATTGGTGAAGTGAATGGAAGCTGAGTTATTGACACTGAGGAAGTCAGAGCCGTCTGTGGCCAGAGAAAGGAATGCTTCAACAGCGAGGGTGCTGAATTTGTGCCAGTGGTCCAGGAATCGGGGACCGCAGAGATCACAAGGAAAATTTAACTTCCCAGAAGCGGTAACCTGAAGAAGAACCAGCCTAAAGCCAACTGGAATAAATGTTTAAAGGCCAGGGAGATTCTGAGACTTGGCAAGAGGTGGCATCTCTCTTTTTGCAGGGTTCTCAGTTGTGGTGAGGGTCCCCCAGACCATCCTCAGGTTCAATGATTCACTAGAAGGACTCACAAAACTCAGAAAAGCTGTTATATTCATGGCTATGGTTTATTACACTGAAAGGATTCAGATTCAAAATGTGCAAAAATAAAACAAAAATGGCATAGGGTGGCATACAAGAGAAACAAGACGTGAGCTTCCAGTTGTCCTCTCTCAGTGGAAAAACACAGACAGGGCTTAATTCTCTCTGCAATGATATGTGCCTACGCACAAAATATTACCAGCCAGGGAAGCTCACCCAAGCCCTGATGTCCAGGGTTTCTATGGGGATCAGTCATGTGGGCATGGAGCACCCACGTGGTATACAAAGACCTTCTTATCAGGCAGACTATTCCAAGCATTTCTATCACTTACATTCTGATAATGCCTCTTGAGCAGAGACGAAAATAAGTGGTTCCCTTACACCTAGCATTCTAGGCCGTGTCCAACACTCAGCTTCTCTTGTCCGTGATGCAGTCCACTCTAATATTCGTGAGTGCCTCCTGTTTTATAATTCTCAATGAGTAACTCTTTTGTGGAGGGATATTCTATTAGAGATCACCCATGAGAGTTTTGCCCGGGGACAGCTTTATGCCTACCTTTCCTCAACCAACAGGGGACCATTCTATTCCAACTGCCCTTGGGGAAGGGTGTTACAGCAGCAAAAAGGAAAAAGAACAACAACAAAAAAAATCATGCTTAGATTTCCTTTTCCAAATGAGCATTTCAACTTATGGCAGAGACAAAAGTTTGATAGGAAAGGTATTTTGGAATTCCAAAGCAGAGCCTAGTAAGACTCAGGGCATAAAGTTTAGTTAAGCAAAAAGATTTCATGACCAGTCAGAGCCAGCTTTTACCTCCACTCTTATTAGATTAAAAAATCTTAAGTAGAAAGAGGGTGAAACTAGGAGTGGTCTGAGAGAAGCCTCTGTGTCCTGATTCTCTGGGGTCAAGTCCTTGAGCAGACTCATAAGAACCATAAGCCCAAGAGCAGAAGGAACCCACATTTACCTGCTGAGCAGGGCTGAGGCAAATAAATAAGGTCTGGGAATTCTCCATCTGTATCCTACCATGGAGCCACAGTAATGGAGAATTGCCTTGAAGGGTCCAGGGAGACAGGCTTGACCTCCCAGGCCCCTATAAAAAAAATAGGCCAGATGCTTCCCATTCAATCTTTTGTTTTGTTTTGTTTTGTTTTGAGACAGAATGTCACTCTGTCACCCAGGCTGGAGTGCAGTGGCACCATCTCAGTTCACTGCAACCTCTACCTCCCAGGATCAAGGAATTCTAGTGCCTCAGCCCTCTGAGTTGCTGGGATTACAGGTGTATGGCACCACACCTGGCTAAGTTTTGTATTTTTAGTAGACAGGTTTTTGCCATGTTGACCAGGCTGGTCTCAAACTCCTGGCCTCAAGTGATCTGCCTGCCTTGGCCTCCCAAAGCGTTGGTATTACAGGAGTGAGCCACTGCACCTGGCCTCCCATTAGATTTTTAGGGTTCATGAGCCCTAATGTCCCCTTGTTTTCTTGTGAGGCTACAAAGTGAACTTTATGGACTAACCACGGGGAAAAGATGAAAACTCGGATATCACAAAGGTGGTCAGCAAAGATGGGCAGCGACAACAGAGCCAATGGGAACAAGGGTGTGGTAGAGATGCAGAAAAGAATATGTGGTGGTCAAGAATCAGAAACCACTCCCAACAGCTTCCCGGTAGTCAGGTCTCCTGGAAATAAGACATAATTGTGGAGGGAGGAGGAAAGAGGGGAGCTGTGATCTGGTTGAGAAAAATCTTGAATTAATTAGTTTTCCTAAAATGGCTAAGATTGAATATTCATTGTCAGTGACATGGAGCTAGAGGTAGAAATCAAATTCAGTTATGGAAATAAAAAGAGAGTTGTCTTTTATTTTGCAAACCTGAGTTTGAGGTCTAGGAAATGAGCACTTGCCACATTTCAACCTCTTGGAAGTTCACAGATAAGAGGATAGGTAACGTCATTGGTAGTAGCAAGAGCAGCAGGATTTTTTCATGCTATGTATACAGATGTCAGTTTTTCCAAACTGAAAGTTGAGATGCATTGTTCTGACCATGGAGCACATCTATAAGGGACTGCCTTCAAAAACATGACAGTGTGTGCCTAGGATATCTTCTGAATCAAGAGCACAACCATTCCTGAGCAGGCCGATATAGTGACCGTGCATTTCAAAAGGGAAGATGTATACAACTTCCAGATGTGTGAAATTGTCTCAGAGGTGCAGACTGGGCCCCAAAATGTTGGAACATCTGAAACAATTCATGGAATAAAACCAAACTCCCTAGTACGAAAAACAAAGCTTTTCAAGATATGGCCTTGGTTTCCTGACCCACCTCTCTGAGGTTTCCCAGCGGCACTCTGATCACGATGTGTGCTGGCAAGCCTCTAAACCTGCTGTGTGCACCTGCTTCAGGGACTTTGCACAGCCTATTCCCTTTGCTTGAATTGTCATCCCCACCCTTGTTGGTCTGGCTACTCCTATTTATCCTTCATGTCTCAAGTTGAACTTACCTCTTGGTCTTAATCAGTTTGGGCAACTGTTTAAAAAAATACCGTAAACTAGATTGCTTAGAAACTATAGAAACTTGCTGCTCACAATTCTGGAGATTGGGAAGTCCAAGATCAATGTACTGGAAGATTTGATGTCTGGTGAAAATCCCCTTCCTGATTCACCAACAGTGCTTTCTGGCTATGTCCTTATATGGTGGAAGGGATGAGGTCTACGTCAGACCTCACTTACAAGGGAATTAATCCCATTTATGACGGCTCTGCCTTCATGACCTAATCATCTCCTAGAGGATCCACTTCTTAATGCTTTGGGGATTAAAATTTCAACATATGTTTGACTTCCTCTCATTATTGGGTATATACCCAAAGAAATATAAACTGTTCTATTAAAAAGACATGTGTACATGTATGTTCATTGCAGCACTATTCACAATAGCAAAGACATGGAAGTAACCCAAATGCTCATAACGGTAGACTGGATAAAGAAAATGTGGTACATATAAACCATGGAATACTATGCAGCCATAAAAAAGAACGAGATCATGTCCTTTGCAGAAATATGGATGAAGCTGGAGGCCATTATCCTTAGCAAACTAATTCAGGAACAGAAAACCAAGTACTGCATGTTCTCACTTATGAGTGGGAGCTAAATGATGAGAACACATGGACACATAGAGGGGAACAACACACACTAGGGCCTACCCTTGTGTGGAGGGTGGAAGGAGGGAGAGAATCAGGAAGAATAACTAATGGGTACTAAGCTTAATACCTGGATGATGAAATAATCTGTACAACAAACTCCTGTGAAACAAGTTTACCTCTATAACAAACACGTGCATTTACCCCTGAATTTAATATAAAAGTTTTTTAAAAATTTAACAAAAAAAGATTTCAACATATGAATTCTGAAGAGACACAAACATGCAGATCATAGCACTCTTTCAGAAAGCCTTCCCAAATTTTCCCAAAGTGGTTTCATTGCCCTTCCCATGAACTCCCATGGGATCCTGGGCCTTCCCTGGCCATAGCAGGACTTAGAAGAATGTATTTAATTGTCCATCTACTTATTCATCTCCCTCACTAGACTGTCAGCTACTTGAGGTGTATCTTGATCATCATTGCATCCCCAGAGCCTAACGCTGCCCAGAGCAATGAGAATCTGCCCAATACATACTTACTACCTCAACAGAGTTAATGACTCATGGAGAAGGAATAGCTTTGACCTGAACTACTTTAGAAAATCCAGGCTTACCAGTCCACTTCCCAAAGGGAAATAGCCCCCAGGAAATAGACATCAGAATCAGGGTTGTGGCCAAATAATTTTTCTTCACTTATTTCCTGGCAGAAATTAATGTCCTGAGCAGCAGTGTGATACTTCTTATTCTTGCAGGAAGAGAAATCCCCCAGGGTAGTTAACCCAAATCAACAGGTGCACAGCCACTCTCTCTGGAGGGTCTGTTTGTGCCAGTTCCAGAAGGCAGAACCTCAGCATTCCCATTCCTGAGGCTATGGTTCAGAGACTGGGCTGTTGGGGTTGACTGTGTGGGCACTCCCCATGGGCTTGTTCTTTGCTCAGGGACTTTTCTTATGAATGTCCTGAACAGAAAGACTCACTGGAAACCTTCCCGATGGAGGCTCTGTGCCGGGCACTCACACGGAGCATATGATTTAATCCTCACAAAAACACTGAGAGATAAAACCGTTACTCTCAGATTCATTGAGGTAAAAACTGAGGCTCAGAGAGGTTAAATAGCTCACTTGAAGATCAGCTAGTCAGAGGGTAAGTTGTTCTTGAGAAAAATAAATAAACAGCCTCCATCATGTGGCTGTTCTGTTTTTACACTGCTGTGGCAAAAAAATAAAATAAAATAAAAACGTGCAATACTCCACTACATGTTTTCAAAAGCTTTCAGTGACACACACACACACACAAACACACACACACACACACACACACCATTAAGAGTCTAGCAGGTGATAATTGGTGTTGCTACAGCATAAAAGACAAAAGGGAACTGTGAAACTCTCCACTATCCTGGGAAAGAATCGGGCATTTTCTATTTGGTTAACCATGGCATAAGGTAAAGATTTAAGCAATAGTTTCCCATGCTTCTGATTTAACTTTAAAGTTTCCAGGAAGAGCAGAATGTGTCAGTTAGTTAGCTCTTTGCCTTTTTTTTTTTTTTTTTTTTTTTGAGATTATGTAAGCTGTTTACTCTCACAAATAGCCAGGTGAGTTTGAGTGCTGTTCGCTGGCTCACACATCAATGTTTCATGCAGTCATTAATCGTTCACAGATTACTTTATTCTCTGCACATGCCCTCTAATGTTCTTTTATCTTAGTTGGTTGGCTTGAGTTATAAGTTCCAATGCCTATAAGAAGTAGACCCATAATATAGGAGAGTCCCCACCATCCCCATTTAGCACAGTACTGGAAGTCCTAGCCAAAGAAATCAGGCAATAGAAATAAATAAAAGGCATTCAAATAGGAAAAGAAGAAGTCAAGCTATCTTTGCTGATGATATGATTCTATACCTAGAAAACCCTAAAGACTGTGGCAAAAGGCCCTAGAGCTCTAAAATGACTTTGGTAAAGTTTCAGAATGCAAAATCAATGTCAAAAATCAGTAGCATTTCTATACACCAATAACATTCAAGCTGAGAGCCAAATCAAGAACACATTCCCACTTACAATAGCCACAGAAGAATAAAATATTTAGGAATATAGTCAACCAAAGAGGCGAAAGAGCTCTACAAAGAAACTTACAAAATACTGCTGAAAGAAATCACAGACTACACAAATAAATGTAAAAACATCCCAAGCTAATGGATTGGAAGAATCAACATCATTAAAATGACCATACTGCCCAAAGCAATTTACAGGTCCAACACTATTCCAAACTATCAAAGTCATTTTTCACAGAATTAGAAAAAACTATTCTAAAATTCACGTGAAACCAAAAACCAGCCTGACCATACTGCCCAAAGCAATCTACAGATTCAATGCTATTCCTATCAAGTGACCAATGTCATTTTTTACAGAGTTAGCACAAAAAAAAATTCTAAAATTCATCTGGAACCAAAACAG
>NW_016819343.1:107226-111528 GCF_001698545.2 Rhinopithecus bieti | reverse complement strand
CGGGAGTTGGAGACTGGAACTGTTCCTATTCGGCCATCTTGCTCTGCCCCAAGTAATTATATATTTCTATTCATTTTGAAAACCAGTTTCAGTAAAGACAAAATTTAAAAGATGACAAACTGGCAGAAGAAAAAAAAAATTTTTGTTGAAAGTATCAATATCCTTAACACACACACACACACACACACACACACACACCCTTAGCAATGAAGGAAATGATGAATGTTTCAATAGCAAAAAAGGTCAAGAGACTAAAGAGACTGACCAAAGAAGAACTAGAAATGTTTCATGAAATTCACATTTTAGATAAAAATATTTTAAATATCAAATTATGATGTATTTTTTTAAATGACTGTACTTAACATTGTGGAAAAATATATGCTTACATGTTGCTAAAGAGGATATACATTTTTATAGCCTTTCTGGAAAACATTTTGTCAGTATATATGTATGTGTGTGTGTGTGTGTGTGTGTGTGTATATGTATATATATGAAGACAGGTTGGGTGTAGTGGCTCATGCCTGTTATCCCAGTGCTTTGAGAGGTGGGTACTGGAGGATAGCTTGAGGCCAGGAGTTTTTCGAGGCCAGTCCAACATAGCAAGATCCCTGTCTCTGCTAAAAAAAAAAAAAAAAAAAAAAAAAAATTAGGGCCGGTACTATGGTTCACGCCTGTAATCCCAGCACTTTGAGAGGTCAAGGTGGGCAGATCACTTGAGGTCAGGAGTTTGAGGCCATCCTGGCCCACATGGTGAAACCCTGTCTCTACTAAAAATACAAAAATTACCTGGGTGTGGTGGTATGCACCTGTAGTCCCAGCTACTCAGGAGGCTGAAGCAGGAGAATCCCTTGACCCAAGAGGCAGAGGTTGCAGTGATGGAGTGAGCCAAGATCATACCACTGCACTCCAACCTGGGTGACAGAGAGAGACTCCATTAAAAAAAAAAAAAAAAAAAAGCCAGACATAGTGGTGCACACCTGTAGTCCTAGCTACTTGGGAGGCTGAGGTGGAAAGAACACTTGAGCCCACGCATTTGGAGGTTGCAGTGAGCTATGATTGCACCACAGGCTGGGTGACAGTAGGAGACCTCATCTCTTAAAAAAAAAATCAGTAATTTTCTTGGAATAGGTAAATTTTATTTATTTTTTTCTGTGCTTTTCAGTGTTTTCCAAATTTTCTCCCAATGAAAATTTGCTATATTTATATTCAACCGTATTAATAACCCCGAATTAGTCATATGTGCAACTTCTGCAAATAAATGTGTCTTGGATTTAATGGAAATGAAATCTTTTCAGTATAGCTTCTCCCTGTTATTTGCATACAAGCTTCAAACTGCATAAACTATTTTAATAGCAAAAATTAAGTTAGGATTAATCAACCATCTAGGATTGTATCTGTGCCTAGGTTTCTAAAACAATTAAATAATTGATCACTTTGTTGGATGTTCAAAGATTTGGCAATTTGTCCTTAATCAAATATATGTTTCAAATAAAATATCTACAATTTTAAGGTGATTAAGTACTGGTGAACATGTCAAAATGTGCCTAATGTATTTTTAAGTTCTGCTGTGAACTTAAAAACTTTGGGATTTGTGTAATCCCAAATTAGAGAAGTTTAAAGTTTAGTTGGTGTCCACTGTATTGTCCCCCTTTTCATCCATCTGACCAAACTTTTAACCTTCCTATTTAGGGCTTGGGGAGGGGAAGCTACTTTAATTAAACCGAAGCAGATAGTGTTGTTTTAAATTCTATTTCAATGCCACTAAAATGGGGAAACAGGTTGTAATAGCAGAATCTTTATATTTTTTGCACATATCAGCCTCCATAAAAGGATGGAAATTGCTTTGTTTTCAATGTTTCAATTTTTTAAATGAGGAGAAAAAGAGCAATTGAGAGTGCCATAAATTAAAGATAGCATTTCTGATGTAAAATCGATGATACTTATGGATTATTGTAAATATTTGAAGAATGCTCTAGGAACACTGAAAAATCTTAGATAACTTTGTTAAATAATAATTAAAATTGTCTTATAAATCAGTGTGACATCTATGTTTTTTAAAGGCAAGATAACTAGATAGCGTGCTTCTTCAAGTGCTTAGGTTAGGAGAAGTATTTCACCATCTTCATTCATCAAGCATTTAACAATTTTATATGGTGTGTCAGATATCATGCTATACCTTGGTGATAATAGATGTCTAAGACAAATTTCCTGTCTATGAAGCTTGGAATCTAGTTGAAGAAGATAGGGGTGATGAAAGAAATGAAGCACTGTAGAAGTAGGATAAAAATCTGCATTAGGGGACTGCTGGCAGCTCAAAGCAAACTGGAGATATGGGAGAAAGAGAAACTGATGAAGAGTTGAATTTATATTGGAGGGAAGGAAGGAGGTGAAGTCAGATCTTTTCATACAAGAGGTATTGAGCCAAATATGACAAAGCAAGTAATCAGGTGATCAGGATAGTTGAAACTGTTCAGACAGGGGGAACATTATGAGGTTGCAGAAATCATCTAGCTGACCTTTGGGGAAATTAAATGCAGAATAATGTAGCTGGAATGTAGACTGCAAATAGGGGAACAGAAGAGGCTGTCAGCAGCAGGTTAGGAAAACCTTCCATGCCAGACCAACGACATGGCAGGTTATTCAGTACATAGTGGTGAGCTGTAGATGATTTTTTTTTTTTTTTTTAAGTCAGGGGAAGATTATCAAATTTCCTATTGCAGAGAAAGGGTCTCTTGTTCATTGAATGAATATTACATAATTTATTCAAACTTCCTTGGTGTTATGCAACTGAATGTTTCAAGGCATTTTTTATAGTACAACTCTTTCTTTTTTTTCTCTTTTCTTTTCTTTTTTATTTTTTTGAGACAGGGACTCACTATTTTTGTATTTTTGTAGGGAAGGGGTTTCATCATGTGAGTCAGGCTGGACTTGAACTCTTGACTTCAAGTGATCTGCCCACTTCGGCCTCCCAAATTACTGGGATTACAGACATGAGCCACCACGTGCAGCCAGCACAGCTCTTTTTTCAAAAGAAATTTGTGATGCTTTAATAAGAAAGAAAGAAAAAACAGACACAATGGAAAGATATCAATCTTGGAAATTTTAAATCTTGGTTTAGAGAAAACAGTTTATTATTTGAACAACTTCGAACACTCCTAAGTTAAAAAGCACTAACATGGTACATCTCACTTGCACAAAAATGATACCAATTTTCAATTGTTGGTGGCAACAGAATGGAGCAGCACAGAAATCTGGAGGCCACATTTTCAGTTGAATGCTCATAGTTCTAAAATAGGCTCTGATTTGGAATTCCTTTTCTTACTTTTCAGTTTAATTAACAGGGAAGTCTCAATATCTTCTTATGCTGTGTGGGGGAAAGTGTCTTGATCAGTATATAGAAGAATATCCTACAATGTTACTGTAACTAAGAAAAACTTAACCCACTGGAGAAAACATTTTTTTAATTTTAAAAATTTTTTTTATTATTATACTTTAAGTTCTAGGGTACATGTGCACAACGTGCAGGTTTGTTACATATTTATACATGTGCCATGATAGTGTGCTGTACTCATTAACTTGTCATTTACATTAGGTATATCTCCTAATGCTTTCCCTCCCCCCGTCCCCTCCGCGCAATAGGTCCCAGTGTGTGATGTTCACCTTCCTGTGTCCAAGTATTCTCATTGTTCAGTTCCCACCTATGAGTGAGAACATGAAGTGTTTGGTTTTCTGTTCTTGCGATAGTTTGCTGAGAATGATGATTTGCAGCTGCATCCATGTCCCTACAAAGGACACAAATTCATCCTTTTTATGGCTGCATAGTATTCCATGGTGTATATGTGCCACATTTTCTTAATCCAGTCTGTTACTGATAGACATTTGGGTTGATTCCAAGTCTTTGCTATTGTGAATAGTGCCACAATAAACACACTAGTGCATGTGTCTTTACAGCAGCATGACTTATAATCCTTTGGGTATATCCCCAGTAATGGGATGGCTGGGTCAAATGGTATTTCTAGTTCCAGATCCTTGAGGAATCGCCACACTGCCTTGCCCAATGGTTGAACTAGTTTACAGTCCCACCAACAGTGTAAAAGTGTTCCTATTTCTCCACATCCTCTCCAGCACCTGTTGTTTCCTGACTTTTTAATGATTGCTATTCTAACTGGTGTGAGATGATATCTCATTGTGATTTTGATTTGCATTTCTCTGATGGCGAGTGATGATGAGCATTTTTTCATGTGTCTGTTGGCTGTATGAATGTCTTCTTTTGAGAAATGTCTTCTCATATCCTTTGCCCAC
>NW_016819343.1:63653-104990 GCF_001698545.2 Rhinopithecus bieti | reverse complement strand
CTGCTGTTAGTCTGATGGGCTTCCCTTTGTGGTTAACCTGACCTTTCTGTCTGGCTTCCCTTAACATTTTTTCCTTCATTTCAACTTTGGTAAATCTGGCAATTATGTGTCTTGGAGTTGCTCTTCTCAAGGAGTATCCTTGTGGTGTTCTCTGTATTTCCTGAATTTGGATGTTGGCCTGCCTGACTAGGTTGGCAAAGTTCTCCTGCATGATATCCTGAAGAGTGTTTTCCAACTTGGTTCCATTTTCCCTGTCACTTTCAGGCACACCAATCAGACGTAGATTTGGTCTTTTCACAGAATCCCATATTTCTTGGAGGCTTTGTTCATTTCTTTTTACTCTTTTTTCTCTACATTTCTCTTTTAGCTTCATTCCATTTATTTGATCTTCAATCACTGATATTCTTTCTTCCAGTTGATCGAGTCGGTTACTGAAGCTAGAAGTAACTTCATGCATTTGTCATGTAGTTCTTGTGTCATGGTTTTCATCTCTATCAGTTCTTTTATGGTCTTCTCTGCATTGATTATTCTAGTTATCCATTCATTCATTCTTTTTTCAAGGTTTTTAGCTTCTTTGCGCTGGTTATGTAGTTCCTCCTTTAGCTCTGAGAAGTTTGATTGACTGAAGGCTTCTTCTTTCAGTTCGTTTAAGTCATTCTCCGTCCAGCTTTGTTCCGTTGCTGGTGATGAGCTGCGTTCCTTTGGAGGGGGAAATGTGCTCTGATTTTTTGAATTTCCAGCTTTTCTGCCCTGCCTTTTTCCCCATCTTTGTGGTTTTATCTGCCTTTGGTCTTTGATGATGGTGACATACTGATGGGGTTTTGGTGTGGGTGTCCTTTCTGTTTGTTAGTTTTCCTTCCAACAGTCAGGACCCTCAGCTGCAGGTCTGTTGGAGTTTGCTTGAGGTCCACTCCAGACCCTGTTTGGGTATCAGCAACGGAGGTTGCAGAAGATAGAATATTGCTGAACAGCGATTTTTGCCGTCTGATTCTTGCTCTGGAAGCTTTGTCTCAGGGTACCCAGTTGTGTGAGGTGTGAGGTGTCGGTCTGCAACTAGTGGGGGATGTCTCCCAGTTAGGCTACTCAGGGGTCAGGGACCCACTTGAGCAGGCAGTCTGTCCATGCTGGGAGATCCACTGCTCTCTTCAAAGCTGTCAGACAGGGACTTTTACATCTGCAGAGGTTTCTGCTGCTTTTTGTTTAGCTGTGCCCTGTCCCCAGAGGTGGAGTCTACAGAGGCAGGCAGGACTCCTTGAGCTGCGGTGGGCTCCACCCAGTTCAACCTTTCTGGAGGCTTTGTTTATCTACTTAAGCTTCAGCAATGGCAGACGCCCCTCCTCCAGCCTCGCTGCTGCCTTGCAGTTAGATCTCAGACTGCTGTGCTAGCAATGAGGAAGGCTCTGTGGGCGTGGGACCCTCCGGGCCAGGTGTAGGATATAATCTCCTGGTGTGCCGATTGCTAAGACCCTTGGTAAAGCACAGTATTAGGTTGGGAGTTACTCGATTTTCCAATTGTTGTGTGTCTCAATTTGCCTTGGCTAGGAAAAGGAATTCCCTTCCCCCTTGTGCTTCCCAGGTGAGGCAACGCCTCGCCCTGCTTCAGCTCTTGCTGGTCAGGCTGCACCTTTCAACCAGCATCCGACACGCCCCAGTGAGATTAACCTGGCACCTCAGTTGAAAATGCAGAAATCACCCATCTTCTGTGTCACTCATGCTGGGAGCTGGAGGATGGAGCTGTTCCTATTTGGCCATCTTGGGCACCACTCTGAGAAAACATTTTTAATCAAGTCATTAAGAGTCTAATGAAGGTGCATATACTAAAAGCAAGATGTACTTTAATTAATGATTGATGTTTTGTGATTGAAGCTTCCTTTCCTAAATAATATTTCTATACTTCAGTACAGAATGTAAGGTCCTTGCCTTATTTGATTTCTTAGTTTCAGTCTTACTGCAGTCTGCTTTTATTGTAGGCTTATTAAATTTATCACCATCATTAATTTACCATAATGTTTTATTTTTTAACTTGTTATTTAGATCACATTGCATATGCTTTATTTCTGGTCTTGTAGCAAAGGAATGCATACAAGAATCATGTAAAACTTTATTGAATAGAACAATCTTTAAAGGGGGAATCATCCATAAGTCAGATAAATCCATAAGTAGTATAGATTTATCTATTGTAAATTTTCTGTCATGCTGTTAAAAGTAGGGCCCTGTAAATCTTACTGTCATTCACATTATAATAGGCACACTTACCGATATACCAACTTTATAGTTTTTTATCCCCATTTTACAGGTTTAGGGCTTATTTTCTTGAGATGTCAAATATTATTTTAACATTTTATGTGTTTCTTAAGAAATGCCATAGAATGAAGACACTAGGGAAGACTATTTGTGATATAGTCTAGCTCTCTTATATTTTTTACTGTTTTTTTTTTACTGTCTCTTACAACAGTAAACATATCACACTATACTTGAATTTAATTTTTTTCAAATATCATTGCATTATTTTGGACATACACCTATTCTTAGATGGTATCAGGTTGATGATGATGAGCTTCATAGTAATTACTTAAAACTCCAGAATGAGATTTGTTTCCAATCTAATCGAGAAGGATAAGGAATTTGGGGGAAAAAATCTGTTCTATAGTAATTAAAGTTAGCCGTATGGGCACTTGGCTCTAAAGATTTGGATGTAGTGAATCTACCCAACCCCCAAGGCTAATGACTTGGATGCTCTTATTGTATTCTCTTGTCCATAGCAAAGACTGATGAATCTAGCCAGGGAATTCTCCACCAGCTCTGCTTCTCTGAAACCACAAAGTCAGGAAATGTAATCAGAGTGCTCAGCTGAACCAGAGCAAGAGCTTTCCTAATGGCTGTGACTTTAGAAATCACATCCATTAGATAAAGTGATTAAATATACATCAGTCTTTTGGCAAGAGAGCCATGAAGATATTGCAATAGAACATTTTCACATGACCCACCTATTTTGCTTGTAAAAGAAACATGTTTTCACCTTTGACACATATCATCCTTAAATTCCTCAGCTCAGTTCAGGAAGGAATTTTTTTCATGATAAGTTGTAAGGGGTTCATAATTTTACATGAACTATAAAGTAATTGTGTGGCTGATAAACTTTATGAGGAAAATGTTTCTGACTTGCTCATTTCACCACCCTGATGTGTGGGTTTTTGTTTTGTATTATTCTTTTTAGGCTTTTCGTGCTTCAAGTCTTCAAGATATTTTGTTAAATTCTTCCCCTGGAAGTCTTTGTGTCCCCAGATCAGATTTTTTAAAACTTAGATATGAACGTCTTCTCTACTTAGAAAATATGTGTGTGTGTGTGTGTGTGTGTGTATACATATATGGCAGGCAAATTACTCTTAGCACTCTGAATAAGCTTTTTTTGTTAAAATAATGTTTTAAAAATATTATAAAGAAATGTCACCATCAAAATAGCATTCACTTTATATTTGTAGGTGAAATAATTCCTGTTTCTTACCCTTAGTTATAACCATCTTTTGATTAATAATATACTGCCCTTCACATTTTAATACACATGCAACTAAGCCACTGACGTAATACATATACTTAAAATGTTCTTTTTGAGCTTTGAATAACCTTTTGCCTCTTCCCTGGTGACCATCAGCAGGCAAGATGATTGACAGAGAATGTGTTTACAAACATGGAATCATTGATGTCTAAGTTAAAAGTGACCTCATAAAATATTGTTCTAATTCTCATTTACAAACAAAATTCTGAGAGGTCAATTCAATGTGTCTAGGATAATAGTGGGCACAGTTAAATAAATAATAGGAAGTAATTATCATTTTAAAAATTTCATTAATGAATTACTAAAGAATTACTATGCATACTACTTCCTCTTCCCAAAATCAAAACTTCTCATATTCTTAAATTTCTGAATTCCTAAAATCAGCAGAGATGAAAGGAAGGACCAGCAACTATAATTTTGTTGTGTTTTGTGTTGCTGAGACACATACAGGGATGCCTAGTTTCATGAAACCAAGTGGTGGGGACGTTACACACAACGAGAAAGCTGTTAAAGGCGGAATGCCCAGACAAGGATGAAAATGAAATTCCTGGAGGGGCATCCCCATAGTTTTTCTGATAATCTCTCTCCTTACTTAAAAGCTTTAATTACTGGTAAATTGTCCAGGCAGGAATAATAGAATCATATAATTTTTGTAGTATAAGGAATTTTATTGATGTCATAGTAGAAAGCAGTCATTTTGTAAATGTTTTTAGTGCCCAGAGATACTTTATTTATGGCACAGGCAGTTATAGACAAGTCCACAAACCAGGAGTAGAAAAGTTTTCAAATGAGAAATATTGCAGACTGAGCATGTTAATTTGATTTGTTTGTTTGTTTGAGAGGGAGTTTCACTCTTCTTGCCCAGGCTGGAGTGCAATGGCACAATCTTGGCTCCCTGCAACCTCCGCCTCCCAGGTTCAAGCAATTCTCCTGCCTCAGCCTCCTGAGTAGTTGGGATTACAGGCACACACCACCACACCAGGCTAATTTTGTATTTTTAGTAGAGACAGGGTTTCTCCATGTTGGTCAGACTGATCTCGAACTCCCAACTTCGGGTGATCTGCCCGCCTCGGCCTCCCAAAATGCTGGGATTACAGGTGTGAGGCACCATACCTGGCCTGAGGTATTTTTATATACACAGCAACTCTAGATCTTATAATGCATTGTTCCTATTATCTACTTAGGATTTTTAGGAATATTATGACCTAATTTAAAACTTTGTAGAGACATTCTAATTTTCAGAATTAACAATACTTTCATTTTCTCTGACCTTTGAAATACTCCTAAATTGCAAAATGAAGTGGAAGTACACAGTAGATTAGTAAAACATTTGATTCAATGCATAAATTGAAATAAATAAAATGGGATTATTTAGAAAATATTAATAAATACAACGGTAAAAGGAAGAACTCATTACATAACTTTGTGGCTTTTTTCTTTTTCTTTTATTGGTTCCTTACAGTTTGAACTCTTTCTCACTTTTTCTGTTCCCTTCTTTTTAAAGTAAGGAATAGAGAAAGAGTGTATACAACTGAATAAGTATTTATTGACTACCTTCTAAGTATCCCATTCAGCTAAATATGGGAGTGGAAAGATGAATAAGATGGTCACAGGCTGGGGGAAGGTGATCATGATGAGAGGGTTTTCTTTTTTTGGACAGAGTTTTGCTCTTGTTGCCCATCGTGGAGTGCAATGGTGCGATCTCGGCTCACCACAACCTCCGCCTCCCGGTTTCAAGCTATTCTCCTGCCTCAGCCTCCCGAGTAGCTGGGATTATAAGCATGCGCCACCACACCTGGCTAATTTTGTATTTCTCTTAGTAGAGACGGAGTTTCTCCATGTTGGTCAGGCTGGTCTTGAACTCCTGACCTCAGGTGATCCTCCTACCTCGGCCTCCCAAAGTGTTGGGATTACAGGTGTGAGCCACCACACCCAGCCACTACTTTGGAGGTTTAAGAAAAGTGGTTGTAGGTTAAAAACTCTTGGACTGGCTCCTGAGGGAAGAATTAAAATGCCCTATTGGAGCATAGCCACCAATCTAGGATCTTGAGTCTTGGGTCCTAGATAGGTGGGTGGGAACGAGTATCAGGGAATGGGGCTGGGACCTCTTAGGACAGGCCCTTGTGAGTTAATCCCATAAGCTATTGAGGAGCCACTGATGATTTTTTAACAGAAGAGAGATGTGATCAATTTTTAATTACCACTCTGACAGTGATATGTATTTGCGGATAAGCCAAAAAGAGAGTGGAAACCTAGAGACCTGAAGACCATTGTGATAGTACAGATAAAAGATAAAGAGAAAAACCAAAGGGAAAGGGTTAGGGTTGATTTAGAAAGTATAATCAATAGCCCTCATTGATTAGATGTTACTGTATTCTGAGTTCCCAGGGAGTAAATGGTACTTTTTATTTCTAGCACTGGCTACTGACTAGCAATCATTTAAATGAGCAGGTTAAAATAAGAGTATATGAAAAATTAGTTTGTGGAACTTGAGGGGCATATCTAGGTTGGGAAATAGCTACTTGTCTTTTTTTTTTTTTAACTGTTGGAAGACTTTCTATTCTTAGTTTGTAGGAAAAATGTATGTGATAATCAACAAACAGTTACACATGTGTAAAGGTGGTATATTAACTAATTTTCATTGGCTCATGAGTTACATGCTACCTGCCATCCTCTTGCCTCTTCCTCTCTGGAACCACAGATTGTCAGCAGAGAAGCTGGATGAACCCACCATCTTGCTATAGGAAAAAAGTTTGGTCCTTCTGGAACATGCCTATGAAAAGTTGCCAGTTTCCTATGTAGGTCCTGGGTTTATCTGGAATTCAAATATGACTAGACACCATGTATTTTATCTGGCACTCCGATCCTATATATATATATTTAATATTTATCCGCTTTGTCTTTTCATGACCTCATTATACAAGTCTTAGATCAGAGTGTAACAGACCCCTTAAATTCTGTGGCATGAGCTTTAAATGCCTGTGAAGAATGGAGCTGGGGTAGGATTGGCTACCAGTGAATTCCAGGTAATTTAGACACTATTCCTGGATTTGTTTTCAGTGTCGTCATTTAATGATTGCTTCACATAAAGTCTTAAAGTGTTTATTACTGAGGAAAAATGATGGAATAGTAGCAACAATGCCACAGGTGTGTTGTGAACGTTAATTAGTTAATTACAAAGCATTTTTGAGGGACATTCTAAATAGCACAGAACTCAAGGCTTTCCACCCCAACCAGGGGTCCACTTAAATAGCTCTTTACTAAGCCAGGAGAAACAAACACATCTTGTACATGAGGTACATCACCCACTAGGCCTGTTGATCTCCCAGGGTGATTTTCTGCATGAAAATGTATCCCCTGGATGTCAAGGGCTTTCTAAGAGCAATGATTCATGAACCCTCTGGATTTAGGACAATGTTATGAAATTATTTTCATCTGTACTCTGAAATAATTGCCTGACATGATTATATTTTGAGCCAGAAGTTGTAGATGTAATTGGAAACAACAGAATACTCAAAAAAATAAAAGATCCCAAAGGAGAATAAGAAGAGAGAGAGAGAGAGAGAGGAATGGGCCATAAAGATGGCGAGAATGATGGACCAGTGCCTAAAGATTTTAGACAGACTCTTAGATTTACTCTTCTTATGTTCTCTCTAAACACCATTCTTATTAGTTCAGTATCACCGTAATAACTGAAAACATTTTAAAAAGTGGACCAGGCAGATGTCAGCAAATTGATGTGGAGAAATGGGACAGGCACATGGATGACTCACTCCCAGTCCCAATTCACTATTTTATTTTTTCATTTGAAATATCCATCTCTTCAGAGTTCTGTCTAATGTGAGGTTCAAACAATTTAGATGGTTGTCTCAAAACTATTGTGCAAATGTCTGTTTTTCTATATTGTTGTGTCTGTCTGACTGTTCCTCTCCTGGTTTTTCACCTACTATCACAAATTACATACTTTATTATGTACTTGTATATAACATACTTTTCAATGAGCTGGGTTCCCACCTGAACCCACGCTTTAAAGAGAACAATGATAGGATTCTCTGCACCTGCTCCGTATTTAGTAAGTTTCCAATTCCTTTTGGTGTCAAACAATAGCAGGTATCTCTGCAGTCCCTTAGGTCACTAATGTGCTTGGTTTTGTTGTCAGGGTAGCAGCTGAACCATATCTTTCACAAACAGGAGATACATTTTTTTTTTCCCCAGCTTGAGCAGAGCATCTCACATTTATTAGGAGAAGAGCTCCTAGAGGCCCATCTCTGTGTCTTTGACGTGGCTCAAGCATTATGTACTTTAAGAAGTTTAATACATTTTCTACTGGAAAGTGTTGAGTTGTTTTAAAATATTAAAATCTTACTTTGCTGAGATAAATAAAATGTATTCAGGGTTTTCCAAGACAATTATGAGAAACGCCAAGTTACAACAGGTTCATTATCAGAGAGAAGAAAAGTTTCATGATAATACTATGATCTTTGCTATTGCATTTGGAATTTAGTTAGACCTAAATAATGAGAAGACTTTTGTGATAATCTATTCAATTTTTATGGCCTATGGCCTTTTTGAGAAATTGATTAAGGCAGGGAAAAGGGGATAGTGTTTTAGGGCCTCACTGACTCTTGTTTTCTTGTTTGTTTACTCTTTTCACAAAGTGGTAATACAAATTATCTCCCACAGCAGCCCAGGTTGCTCAAAAGCCCAGAGGAGCAGGAGAATGAGATATTCCTTATTCATATTTCAGTAAGGTATTCTTCTCCATCTTGGTTGTTTCAAGGCAGATGACAAAATTTAGTGGCCATTTCAGTGCAGAATGCTCCCAAATTCACGGAGGAAGCTAGATTCAGTTGTTTTTCAGTAACATTGGAAAGTGTAATGTATAATGCCCTTGTTTAAACAGTTGCTTTCTTCCTAACATGATAAAACTTATATCGCTAGAAGATATTCTCTTGGGATGAAAATAGAAAGATACAGCATAGGCCCCTTTTATTTTATTTGGGGAGGAGGTAGTGGTAGGGGAAAATACAACCAACAATACCATCTTCATTACTAATTATGACAACTTACAACATCAGGAGCTCAGGAAGAAGGAAAGCAACAAATACCTTCATCTTCAACAGGATTTTCTGGCAATTATATCTGTTTTTGTTTGTATGTTTGTTTGTTTGTTTTTTCCTCTATTTGAAATGCCTATTTAGATTGTGTTTCTGGAACTTAGTTTTATATCGATCAATAAACCCCTTTTTCCTAGGTTTGTTAATTTTTTTTCAAGAGCATACTGACCTCAATGTGGTGAAAGTTTTCAAAAGAGGCAAATGTAAGCTTAAAACCTGCCTCTCCCCACTCCCGATCCATCTCAAATGAACATCTATAACTCTCCATGAATTAAAATGAGGATAATAACATGTTCTAAGTGTTATAGAAAAAAATTACATTTGTAACACAGGGTAGCTGCTTTATGAATATTTTTTCTAAGTTATACACACCACAATTCGTTACTAATTTTGTCATGACGTCCTGAAGAAATCCTAAAAATAGAAATTCTGTGAAAAAACATCGAGTACCACAAAATCAATATATATATATGTCTTGATTCATTGATTCATTCATTCATTAAGGGCCTTACATAGCAGTCATTTGTTTGCTATTCTTCCACATGGATGATTAAAGACTACTGAAGCCACTCGGTACCCATCTTATATGGCTATAATATTTTAACTCCTGGAGTAATTGGGGTATATTCACAACAAAATCAGCTCAAATCTAATTTATTTATTTCGTGAGGTCTGAAATGTAGTCAAAGCTTCCATTTAGTTCCTCGAGAAAAAGCTTCTGGCAAAGATAACAAAGGACATGATTCAAATGCTTTCTGTCTTACACTGCTGCTTCACATCAGGGGAAGAGTATTTTATGTTTTATGGCCTTCTCTTCCCACGTATTTTGCGTTTTCTCATCTAAACGTACAGCTATGATGTCAGTGATGAAAATTTCCACCTCTTAGTTTGGTATCTTGATTGTTTTTTCTTTCCCTGTTTGCATAAAAGATTTTAGGTGGCTTTCCAGAAAAGAGACATGAAAAGGATCACGAAAAGGAGCTTCAAAACAAATTAGATTATTTGTTCTTGGGAGAAAAATCATAGCTGCAGGAAATTTCATTGTGCCTTTTACGCAAGATCTAACATGCTGATGAATTGCTAGTATAATGATTATTTGTAGAGCCGGGTTTCTTTTGACCAAGCCCAGTACTCTTGCAAGGTTAAACAATTCTAATGGCAGAATACTTGAAGGACCATTTTCTAAGTCAATGTACAAATTACAAGTCCTTAGTTTCGTAAGATGCTGTTTCATCAAAGGCTTTACTTTGTGGTTTCTCATATTTCACATTCATGTTGACTCCCAGGTGATAGTTAATGGTATCTTTTTCAGTAGTGCTATATTATCAGCTTCAAATGAAATAATAGATACTAAAAAGCCTTATTATTAATGTCATATTTTGATATATTTTAACTTTATAAGGCTTTTAGTATTATTAATGTCATATTTTGATAATATTTTAACCTTATACTTAATTTATTCTAAGCAATGTGATGTGATCAATAGTTTTTCAGTTAAGTACTTTTCTATTTGTGCTAGTTTAGATTAGTTGATTGGAATATGATGTTACTGTAACTAAAGCAAAGTTTGCATTCCTGTAAGAAGACTTAGCATTTCTCCATAGAAAGACATACATACTTTTAGATAATTCTCCATGATCCTAATCCGTTGTCTCACAAGTAAAGAGTTGACCCTTAGCATTTTGAGATTTAATATGTATTGAGTGGTTCTTGTGCTTTGCCCCTCTACTCACTTTACATTATAAAGCATCTACACAAAATAGACGATTTGTACATTATCTATTGTAATACACACAATAATATAATGAAGATAGGGACAATTGTTATCTCTACTTTTTCTTTTATTTTCTTTTTTTGAAACACAATCTCACTCTGTCTCCCAGGCTGAGTGCAGTGGCACAATCACAGCTCACTGCAACCTCTATCCCCAGGGGCTCAAGCAAACATCCTGTCAGCCTCTTGAGTAGCTGAGATCCACTCCCCTCGGCCTCCCAAAGTGCTGGGATTATAGGCATGAGCCATCACACCTGGCCTTCCACTTTTTAAATGAGGAAACCATGGTTTAGAGAAGTAATGACATGTCATCACACACAACGAGAAAATGACAGAATTGCAATTCAAATCAGGTTCTTTCTGATAGTTCTTAATACCATCCTATATTCCTCAAACCAAAGGTTCCTTCTTGCTTGACTTTGAGATGATGTAGAGAATCATTCTTGAAATAAAAGAAATATTTTATTTAATTTTTTTCTTTTTCCCAGAAAAGGCATCCAGTAAGTATTTTGTATCAATCAAAAACTTCTATTTTGAAAATACAAGCATTCCTAGTTCTATAAAATATCGACATATGTAGTCTCCTAAAAGCTTTAGGTTTTATATGTGAAGCCTTTACTTCTGTTTTCTTTTTGAAATAAAACATTGATTAGAATTCTAAATAGGTTATCACAAATCTGTAGTTTTTTTTCCTATAAAACAAGCAAAGTATATGACAAAAAATCTGTGTTCTTTTTTCACCTCACCAAGAAAATTAGTGTAATTATTTCATATGAATAAGACTTTTTACCTGCACTACATTATTTAGTTAATTTTATAGGCTCTAGAAAGATGTTATGCAAGAGAAGACATTTCAATTAATCTGATGTTAAAAGAATGCTAGTTTTAAAACTCAATGCACTCTATGTGCTAAAAACATTTTTGCAGCATGAAGATAGGGATGGACAGGGACATGTTTGCCTGAGTCCTCCAGGGAAGCTTTGGTGGTGGATATATGCAAAGGACATAATCTATGGTTTCCAAAGTTGAATATGCACATCTAAGAACAATACTGGAAGAGCTTTGTCTGCATTCTTATCTTTAAAAGTTTCAATTTTATTCAAGATCAAGGTAATGATAGACTTAAAAAATAGTAATAATAAAATAAAAAATAAAGTTTCAATTTTAAGATGTATATAATGTTTTACATTGCATATGTAGATTGTTTATAATTTAGCAAGCATATAAATTCATTTATTGGGAGATCTTTTATTATTATTGGTATTGCTATTATTTAGCTGGTAAGGGTGATGATCAAAAATAATCAGACTGTATTCTAAGCGTGAGGTAGAAAATTTTCTCTGACTCTAATGGTCTAATCTTTAAAAAACAATTTAAGCCACACTATAATTAAAACCATAATGTTTGTAACACTTAATTACAAGGATGGAAAACTTGGTCCTATAGTTATTATCACCTTGAGGAAAGGCAGGAAAGCTAACTGCAGTAATTGACCATTGGCATGTTGAAGGGGTCATGATTGGCCTGCAGTGTCAGAAAGTGACTGAACAGGGACATCTCCATATGGCATTCGTTGACTAGATTGGTTCTATTACTGATTGAAGTCATTTGTGTTTTTTGTACAAACTTTAAATCACCCAAACATTCTAAATGATTTTAAAGTAAATGCAATGTATTATTAGTGTTATATAGTCTATACATATGTGCTCATGTGTTTGTGCACTTTTCTCTATAGGGGATCATAATTTCTCAAATATGAGGTATAATATAATCAAGACAAGACTTGGGAACAACATAGTATACACAATAATCACGCAGTTATTATTTTGACAAACATTTATGCCACACATGCAGACACACAAGTCTGCAACCCTTCCTATGTATTGACATTATTCTGCAAGTATGCTTACAAAACAATATAAGAGAGATCAGAATATCCTAGTATTCTTAAGGTTAAAACCAAAACCTTCCTTGTGTTTCCTGAATGGAATGACAGATTAATGTTATTGATGAAATGGATATGGCCTGGCTTCCTTGAGACACAGGCTGTTAGTAAAAAACAATTAAGAAAATAATAAAGAAATGAAACAGCAATTCCTCTTCCTTTTTCCTTTCTTCTGTACTGTGTCATAGCAAAAGTAATATAATAGCAACTAATGATAGGAAACCTCCCAGACTTTGTAACTGGATCTTTCATTTTTCCCACAGCAACTGTGAACTAAGAAGTTACTCACAGAGCTGCTGTAGTTTGTTTCCAGTAACCCTTATCAGTGTTTCTTTGTGGAGTCTTAAAGAGAGCCATGTACATATTTAGGCATATTGGCTCAACTAGTGCCTTTTAAAACATCTGCAGATCTATTGTTGCCAATTCTTTTATCATCTACTATCAAAATAACTTTTCTTAGATGGTATAAAGTGGTAGAAGCCACTGAACTCAAAGCTCAAAACCTGACTTCTGGTCATAACTTCAATTTTTCCTTAAATGTGACTTGCTAACACACAGCAAACTTTGTAAATCTCAATGTCACCATTGGTAAGAAAAATGAAAGGAATCTTTGCATTTTATATTTTAGAGCATTGCTATATGTGAAAGAGCTTTGAAAATTATAAACCAGTGTAACTCACCATGTCATTATATAGATATGACTAAGTTGACAAATGTCACTGTATTACATACATGATAGTTAAAAGCATCTTATTTTCCATTTATTTCCCAGCCCAGTTTTCAACTTTTCTTTTAAAAAGGTAATGTCAATTAAGAGATATTTCCAAAGAAAATAGTTCTTTAGAAAATACTTTAGTATATCAATGTACATAATAATATGAAGAAATGCAGTTATAAAAATAAAATATACAATAAATACACAGCTACCATATTCTTGGCACATATTTGTACATGAAGAAATAAACTTCAAAGCCAGGCAGGATGGCTCACGCCTGCAATCCCAGCACTTTGGGAGGCTGAGGTGGGTGGATCACTTGAGCCCAGGAGTTCAACACCAGCCAGGGCAACATAGTAAAACCCCATTTCTATAAAAAATAGACAAAACTTAGCTGGGCATTGTGGTCCCTGCCCACAGTCCTAGCTACTTGGGAGGCTGAGGTGAGAGGATCACTTGAATCCCAGAGGTGGAGGCTACAGTGAGCTGTCAATGCACTATTGCACTACAGTCCGGGTGGCAGAGCAATACACTGTCAAAAAAGAAAGAAGAGAAAAGAAAAGAAAAAAGGAAAGAAAAGAAAAAAGAAAAAGGAAAGGAAAGAAAAGAAAAGAAAAGAGAAGGAAGGAAAGAAGGAAGGAAGGAAAAGAAAGAAAGAAAGAAACAGAGAAATAGAGAAAGAAAGAAAGAAAAAGAAAGAGAAGGAAAGAAAGAAAGAAAGAACTTTGTGATATGATTAGAGGACTAAGTCTCAAAGATTAGAAGCCTGAGTTTTAAAAAATTCAAAAACCAAGAATCAGTAGCAGTAGTTGAGAAAGTAAAACTGAGTGACAAGTAGTTTGCAATCAATGTGGAAACACTATTTGGTAAAAATGCACATGTATTTGACCTTAAAATAATAGATATGTCAATGTTAAAATTGCATGTTTTGAAAGAAAACCCAAGTCAAATAGTCGATATAAATTATAGATTATATTTCTCAGATTATTATAAATTATAAAATTTCTGAGTACATTCTTCCCAAGGTGTGTGATTTGGGGATTTTGTCTTCACTCATTTTCATTAAGGAGACTGGTTTCCCATTTGTTTTCTCTTTTCTTTGTTTTCAAGCTGTAATACTGTAGAATAAACCCTAGCCAGATGCTTGTCCTGCCTTACCTCATCCCCTCTTTCTAACAGACTACCCGTGTAACTTCCTCACCAGGGAAATAGGAGATACAGTTCCTGAGGTTAAATCATTTACTCAAGTTCACACAAGAGTGGTAAAGCCAATGTCTGGACCTATAATTTTCTACAATATGCTACCTCTCTAGGTAGTATAATTAAATTTCAAAGAGAAATGTCAGAAGAAATTCCATATTCAACACTAAGGTTCTCATCTATTTTATTTTCTACCATATTATTACATAGAAGTTATTTAATTTAAAAGTCTGATTTTAAGGTAACCTTTACACTATTAACTCTCTTCCTTGAAGTGGTACATTTACAAGTAATTAACGAATACTTTTTGAGCAAGCACTTGTTTAGGTGCCAGGGACTCAATTTTTTGTTAATTTAAATATAGAGACTTGATATCATTTATTGGGGTGAAAGATAGATTAAAACACCTTCTCATCCACTTTCATAAATTCATTACAGTTAACAGAGGAAGCCTATAAAAATACTAGGACATAGGGACTCATTACATTTTAACAAAATTCTAAGAACATGCATGTCTTTCCCCAGGCATTTAACTTCCCCTCCCTCCTCCTATTTTTTCATATCTTAAAGTAAGATCTAAATTAAAAATTTAGAAATTCCCAAATTATGTTGATAAAAGGCCACTACATGTGAAATCAACCTTTTCTGTGATACATTATCTATCAGAGAGTCAGCTATTACTTGTTTGTGCCTTTAAGGAAGTTAAGACCAACTTGCCTGACATTTTAAATTTGATTTCCAAAGAGCAGTGTGCCAGAAATTTGACTTAAACAGACCAACAAAGCGTGGCTTCTAGGTGTTCCTGATGGGCAGGCATTTTTCAATTAACTTTCTGGGGATTGTTTTATTTAATTACAAGGACAGTTTACCATATGAACTACTCACTGATTAAATTTCTAAACTCAAGTCTGCTGAATAAAGCCGAATGAGTCATCAATAAAAATTCAGATGCCTAGACCTTTGTGACAGGTACATACTCTAAGCCATATATTTCTGCATTTTGAAGTTTTAAAACACAGACATCCTTCCTCTAATGTTATCTTTTTTCCTGTACTGGCCTGGGGAGTAAGAGATCTCAGCTGTGTTATCTTGAGCAAAGTATATGACTCTCTAGATACCACTTTAGTTTCCTTATTTGTGAATTGAAAAATTCAGTGAACGCAAGTTGAGACACATTCTACAAAATAACTGATTTGTATTCTGCCAAATTGTCAGGTCATGAAAGAAAAGAGAAAATTGAAGATCTTTGTAGATAAAAAGAGACTAATGAGGTATAACAACTAAATGCAATAAAAAATGGTGAAATTTAAGTAAGACTTGCAATTCAGTTAGTAATATCATACTGGTGTTAATTTTCTGTTCTTGATAACTATACTATGGTTATATAATTGTTAACAGTATGGGAAGGGGGCAGGGAGTATAAGGGAATATTTAGTACTATTTTTACTCCTTTCCTATAATTATAGTATTAGCTATAATACTATAGCTAATATTCTTATAATTAGCT
The DNA here is from genome assembly GCF_001698545.2 of Rhinopithecus bieti. Classification (NCBI taxonomy): domain Eukaryota; kingdom Metazoa; phylum Chordata; class Mammalia; order Primates; family Cercopithecidae; genus Rhinopithecus; species Rhinopithecus bieti. The sequence continues at coordinate 89,177 of NW_016819343.1, read as the reverse complement.
CACAATAAAAAGTTTAATAAACAAAAGTTATGAGAGAGGAGGAGCCAACAAATAGCATAAGTATAGAGCTGTTTTTGTACGCATGGGCATCAGACAGATAGTAATAGTAATATCTTGTATAATTTTAATATAAGGAGCACTGAAAGAGGAAAAAAATAAGCGCTAGATCAATGCTGACGGTGTCATCTTACTTTGGAACCCCCTTAATGCAGTGATTCCTTTAAGTGGGCATGTCCGTTTCATACAGAGTTGGAGTTGTTACAATTGATATGGGTTCATGTGAGACAAGCGTTTTTCAAGCAGGGCAACTCCCACAACTGCTCAGTGTGGACCTCATCTCCTTGTATTTGGATAGATATGCTTTGCTGCATGGATTGCTGCAAAACTGCTGAAAAAACTCCCATACAAGGAGAATGCCTGGCACTACTCCTCCGTTGGAAAGCTCTGGTTTCTCTCTTGTATCCTGGGAAGAGTGCTGCCAAGTACTCCATAGATCTCTTCTTATTTCCTTAACTTGCTGTGTATATTTTGAAGCATTTGTGTGTCAGTTTATTTTATTCCCCCCTGCCTAATAATCATAATAACAATAATAGAGGTATGTATTGAGTTCTTATTGGTCCAAGTATGATTCTAGAGTGTTTATATGCATTAACACATTTAAATATTCAATATCATTTTCATTCATTTTACCAATGAGTAAACAGAGATATACAGTTAAGTAACTTAACCAAGGTGACCTACCTTTTCAGTGTTGGAGTCTGGATTAAAAAGAAGGTAGCCTGTCTTGTACTGTCCAGCCTCTAGAAATATACATACTACCATATTCATCTGCTGAATTCCAACTCAACTTTCCTTCTTTCCTATACCAGCTCAAACCAACTTCTAACCCCTTGTGTTTCCAAGGTACTTTTAAAATACTTCCATTTAAGCTATTCTGCCATGTTTTGTACTATGATCATTTATGTACAGGTCTTTCTAAAAACCATTAGCCTCTTGGGACTAGGAATTTTCCTGGTCAATGTCAAATTACTCTTTGTATGCTGGTGTCTCCAAAGTTACTATTTCCAACCTAGCCTCCCATTTTGAGTTCCGGAGTAACATGGTTAGCTACTTATTGGACCTGTCTACTTTGTGTCTCCCAGGCATCTCAAACACAGGATGTCCAAAATTGGATTTATCATTTTTCTTCCCTGTTCTTTAAGCCTCATCCTCCTAGTTTCCTCTCATAAGAAATCACAGCAGTATTAACTTGGCTGGCCAAGTCAGATACCTGAAAGTAATCTTGGATGCTCATCTCACTTCTGGAATCCCAAGTTCAACTACCACTTCCAGCCTTTCATTATCTCTCAAAAGTAACCACATACCTATACCTCAATATGTTTCCATACCGCCCCCCACCCCCCCGCCGCCACCACCACCAATCATGTCAGTTTTATTCATTTGGTAACCGCTCCTTTTGAAGCTCTTTGTGCAGAATACAGTTGTTTAGTTAATATTGAAAATGGTGGAAACTTGGATGTAAGCCAGCAAATACTAATAGCTAAGCAAATAGATGTATGATTTCCTCAACTTGTACCAAAGAAAGTAATAAAATAACATTTTATTGAAAGAAATTCAGATGAAGAAGATAAAATAATTACAGCAGAAGTTGTCTTCCACTTTGTATATCATACAAGGTTTTAAGCTCACATGACTGAATTTGAATTGTGCTACAAGTATCTTTTAATGCAAAACTGTAAGTACATTTTCTAGTGCTATAGGGCAAAATCTACTGCCATAATAAAAATTAGAATAACTCCTTTTACTGTTACAGAGACTACCACAGCTCAAATGTTTTAATTTTTTTTTTTATGGCATAACCATGAATGCAAGTAATCACAATTTAGGGGAAAAACTCCTTTACTCGTATAATAATTTTCTCATAAAAGACTTGCTTACAAGGCTATTGTAACATGCCTTCCAGATGAGTCTTCAGAAACAACTGGAAATTGTTGCAGAAACCCTCTGATTGAGTTAGTAGTCATAAAAATTATGCTTATTTTGTGGAGGTAATACAAATATAAATTTGGTGGATATTTGCATGAAGGTGTGATATTTATTCAAAGTTAAACCAAAGTATAAATGAGACTATGAACAGTGTTGGCTCTTCTGCCATATTCTACATGATGCTGCTCAAATAGCATCTGATATCAGAAAAGTAAAGTAATTGTCAGTAAATAAATTGTCGAGAAATTTTCTATTTCAGCATTTATTCTGTTCAGACTCAACTAATAAAGAATTTTTGTAATTTTGTTGGCATTCATTATTTTTCAGTTCTCTCACATTTTAAAATGCATTGACTCTCTTTAATATATGCAGTTGAGAGAATTCTTAGTTGATTTAAAGCACTGAAATCATACTTTAATTCTAAAGAAAAGGTCTCACAAATTCTTGCTGACTTTTAAAATAACCCATTGAGGAAAGACTACTTATTTCTGGCTCATAGCATTCCATATCTTTTAGCAATAGGATTATGCAATTTGAAAGAAGAGTAAACATTGTTAATTGATGCCCTCCATTGCTTACAAAGAGTTGTTGAATGTATTAAAGATAAAATGAATGAAGAGTTTATCCCTTATATGCCAAGGCTGTTTTAAGAGGAACAACACAACTTAGGTATGGGGAAAAAATCAATATTGAAATGGATAATTATTTTTACATTTGTCATGAGTATATTTTGTTTTTGTTATTATTATTATTATTATTATTATACTTTAAGTTCTAGGGTACATGTGCATAACGTGCAGACTTGTTACGTATGTATACTTGTGCCATGTTGATGTGCTGCACCCATCAACTCGTCAGCACCCATCAACTCGTCCTTTACATCAGATATAACTCCCAATGCAATCCCTCCCCACAATAGGCCCCGGTGTGTGATGTTCCCCTTCCCGAGTCCAAGTGATCTCATTGTTCAGTTCCCACCTATGAGTGAGAACATGCGGTGTTTGGTTTTCTGTTCTTGCGATAGTTTGCTGAGAATGATGTTTCCAGCTGCATCCATGTCCCTACAAAGGACACAAACAGGAACACTTTTACACTGTTGGTGGGATTGTAAACTAGTTCAACCATTATGGAAAACAGTATGGTGATTCCTCAAGTATCTAGAACTAGAAGTACCATGTGACCCAGCCATCCCATTACTGGGTATATACCCAAAGGATTATAAATCATGCTGCTATAAAGACACATGCACATGTATGTTTATTGTGGCACTATTCACAATAGCAAAGACTTGGAATCAACCCAAATGTCCATCAGTGACAGACTGGATTAAGAAAATGTGGCACATATACACCATGGAATAGTATGCAGCCATAAAAAAGGATGAGTTTGTCATGAGTATATTTTGAAATGGATTTTATCCCTTGAAGAATTTGATCCTTTAATGGAGCAGGAGAAATTATATGTACTCAAGGAAGGGAATAAAATTCATCACAACGTTCTTTTTTGTCGGTGGAAAACATTTTAAAAGTTGTAGATCAAAATATGCAATCTAATCCTGAAAATAAAAAAGAAAAACAAGTTATGTCATGAAATATGGTATTGTGTTCTTTAGCAAAAGAGCAAGTCCCAGAGTTAACTCTAAGTCAATACATGTTCAGAAGTCCAGCTTTTAAGGCTAATATTGAACATGTTTAATAAGCTGGACTTATAAGTTGGACTTCACAACATTCTCATTAATGAATGTTCAAAGGAGAAAAGAGAAAAGTTGGATGTGACCACTATGGAAGAGATGTTACATTGTAGGTGGGACATAGACTCTAACTACAAGGAATTTTATAAGCCAACTCTGCAAAATAAGGAGCTGTTAATGAAAGCCAATCATCGAGGAAATTTTCAGAAAAGAAATCTGTAATTTACGTACTGATCATTTAGTTTAGATGAACTATGAGTAAATTTTAAGATTAAGACTGTTCTGTAAATATGTTTCCATTTATCTCAGAATACATATAGACAATTATAAATAATGCAAATTTAGCTGACTGTGTATTCTTTTTGCTAACTCTGGTAACTCCACCTGGAGGTAAGGAAGAATTATCTTGTTGAGGACCACTGGTTTAGACCAAGATAAAATATTATAGCATTCTTACAATTATTATTTAATCACTTTATTATACTATTTGTATTTCTTAAAATAAATATATTATTGCATTTGCCATATTTTCTTGAGGACTAAAATATTTTGAAATGTCATAAAAATATAATTTTAAAAGAAAATTTAATTTTAAAATATTTTAGAGTATTGAAAGTTTGTTTTATTGTAGCAAGTTAGCATCATCCAGTTGCTTATTGAAGGCTTATGGTCCTGCAAGATTAAATAATGGGCTTGGTTTTGTTATATTTACATCTGTGATTTCATTTTTAAAAACTGAGAATAATAGTGTAGAAGATATAAAAGCAGTATGTATATTTAAAGTGAATTTTAAGGATGGACTCAGTCCATAATAAAAGTTTTTGACTGTGGATATTGCAGAAATATTATTAATAAAGATAATGAGCAAAATCATATCTATTTTATAATATAAGAAGTAATATGATAGGAACAATATTGAAATGGATTCTGCATTTACAGACTGCATTGTGTTTCTTTTAAATCACTACTTCTGAGGTCAAGTGATTAATTTTCAGGTAATTCAGAAGAAATGCTTTAATCACCTAGCAAAACTGCCATAGCCAAAAGGAGCTTGTTTTGAGCATAACCTAGTTCCCACAAAGTGAGTCAAAAGTAACTTCTCATATTAAGCAAGGATATTGATTACAAACGAGAGAAACAAACACTGGCTGTCCCAACCAAATGGAGATTTATTGGAAGTTGTTGGGTGCTCATGCATTCATTGGAAGGCTTTGGGAAGCTAGAGCAGCTGTATAGGAAAATGAGCTGACAAAAGGGAAATCTAGAGGCTATTTGGCAGACTCAGCTGGCTAGAACTACTGGTCACTGCTGCCACACAGGACTCTACCATAGCTGTACCTAGACCCAGCACAAGGGAATTTCAATAAAACCTTCCTTTATTTGGCATCTTTCACCAAGTTCAAAGTAAAGGGCAAGAGAAATCATTTGAATAAGCTTAGGAGATGGTGGCCTCACCACAATAACAGGAGTGGAATGGAAATACAGTCACTTTAGTCACTTTAGCTTTCCATGGCAAGTGTCAGGGCTCTGACTTCCATCACTACTACACACAATGGGAAATACCTGTTCATCCTAGATAAGAAGAAAGATTGGATGTTGGATAGAAAAAAAAGTAGACATATAATTTAGATTATATCATGTGACATTCTTTGTCATTTTTGACTTTTTGTATTAAAGTAGTGATGGAAAATTAGTGGAATATGAAACAAAAGTTACAAGGATGAGCAATAAAATCAACAGAAATTATATTAACATTGAACAATGAACTATAACAAAGTTTTGTCATACCAGAAACAAAAGTAGAAAGTATTATTTCTCAAAGAAGAAGACGTGCATCTTATAGCACTATTAAATAAATTATTGGATAGTGTAATCATCCAGTATATAAAGAAGAGTGAATCATATGAATATATTGAGGAAAAATGTTAGAATGTCTTGCTTATTTGCCATAAAATGACCAAATACGTTGAGATAACGAACTCTTCATACATCACTACATTGAGGATGTCAATAACACAGTGGTTGGGTGTTACCGATTTACAGTATGTAAGATTAGCTTCTGTATAAGGATGCTGTACAGGCTCTGATATCTTACAACTCATATATGAAAGAAACTTGATGGAGGTGTTCCCAAATTTGACAGTAATACTGAAAATTTACATGCCATTACCAAAAACAAGTTGTAAAACTCAGAGAAATTTGCTCAACTATCAGTAATGAACATACATACACTATAATCAGTTGTGGAAAAGAAAGACTAAATTTTTCTATTTTCTCCATTACAAAAGTGATACAATGTAAAGGGAAGATCAAAGAGAATGAAGCCAAAAATGAAGGGAAAGTCCTAAAGAAATGTGTTAAGGAGTAAATTAATAAAATTTTGGAATTTATGATATTGGTTAGTTATTTTAATACAGAGGCAACTTATTTAATTTTGTCCTCACTTTTAATAAACATTCACTTTTCTATGAATTTGTCTTTTGTACCTAATTTGTACTTGTATTTTGCATTTTTTCTCAACCTCCTCCCCCAGTTGTATAAGCCACAGGTCCAGAAAACCTGGATCTGTTTTTAGGCCACAGTGGGTTAGATCAGGGGTTCCCAACCCCTGGGCCACTGGCAGATACTAGTCTATGGCCTGTTAGTAACCAGGCCGCACAGCAGGAGGTGAGCAGCAGCCCAGTGAACATTACCACCTGAGCTCTGCCTCCTGTCAGATCAGCCTTGATATTAGATTCTCAGAGAAGTGCAAGCTCTATTGTGAACTACACATGTGAGGGATCTAAGTTGCACACTCCTTATGAGAATCTAACTAATGGCTGATCATCTGAAGTGGAATAGTTTTGTCCCAAAACCTACCTACTGCCCTGGAAAAATTGTCTTCCATGAAACCAGTCCTTGGTGCCAAGAAGGTTGGGAACTGCTGGATTGCCAGGTGTTATCACTAAGAGAGCAAATAGGTAAAATGTCTGGTAATATACATTGGAATATTATGCAGTAGTTAGAAGTACAGATTAGATGTACTTACAACAACATAAATGCTATAAGTGCTTTAAATCATAGTGCTTAGTAAATAAAAACAAACAATGAGAAAATTTATGTAAATTAGAGATTCATGTGTACATTATTCAATTTTCAAGAAAACAAAGATGTTCATAAACACATCATAATGGTTGCTAAGCATGGGAATGAGAAACAGGTAGAGTGGCAGAGAATGGGATATAGGGGCAATGGAGAAAAAATATTAATAAAAGGAGGCTTTTCATGGCCAATGACAACAATGGGCCATGAACTGAGAATTTAACCCTGAACTTGAGGTTAAAAAAATCTGTAGAATGCAGGAACTTTTGTTGATATAATCCACAATACAAGTAAGTTATGATTTAACATTTAGAAGGAAAATAAGCTTTGTGCATACTTTTAAATTTTAAATTAGAATAGTTTGAAGATTATACAAATACAGGAATGGAAAATTTAGAGAGTTTATGAAGCTATATATTTCAAATTCCATGGAAGGACAAAGCCAAATATGATTTTTTGTTGTTGTTTGGAAAAGTTGAGAGGAAATGAGGACAATCAGACTTGATGACAAAGTCAAAAATGAAGGAGACAGCTCCTGGATCATAGCAAACTATTAATATGAGAGGGAGGAATTGTAGGAGATATCTGTCAAAATACAGACCAGCAAATTTCTACTCATCTTCCCTCCCTGACCAAAATCTTTCTTCCTAAGTCCTAGTTAGGTGCCTTTTCTGTGTGTTCTCATTGCTCTCACATAGTTGGTGCATTGTAATTGTTTACCTGCTGGTTTTCCCCAACAGACTGTAAGCCCTAGAGGACAAGGATCAAGGCCGTCTAGTTTGTATTGTGTTCCCAGCACCTGGCACCTTAAAAATATTTGTTGCTCTTACCTCCAAACAACAACAGCCCCCCCCCCCCCACAACAACAACAAACAACACAAATGGGTAACAATGTGATATGGTAGATATGTTAATTTTCTTTACTGTGGTAACCGTTTTTACTATCTATATGTATCCAATAACATCATGTTGTATACCTTAAATATACACAATAAAATGTATTTTAAAATATCTGTTGAAGAGCAAGTAAAATGAAATGAACATATTAAAGAGATGTCAGTATATTTCACACATGTGACCATTATTTGTATAACTTGCTGCGGGGGTAAACCTTAAAATCAAGATTACCTTTATTTTGTTTTGGTAATTTGAACAGTAAGGAACTTATAATATTTTGATTTATTTTGCTTTTGTAATAGGCATTTTGCTTTAATATTTTGTAGTTTAATAAAGAAAATTTCCAAAATACATTCTGTTAATTCTGATAGCATGCTATTATGATGGCATTTTAAAAAACTAATACAAATAATAATGATGCAGATAATCAATTTAACTGATGGCTGGTCACTTAAGATCACTTTCTAATTTTCAATTATTACAGGGTCTTTCAAAATAAGGCTACTTTTGTAAAAAATAATTTTATACTATATTGTACATTAAAGGAATTCGTAGACAGTGTTTTCTACACAGCAGAGAAAAAAATTTATCTAAACCTGAAAGCAATTACTTTAGCAATTAAACCACTCAAATGTTGTAGACTAAAATAATTGAAAGTCAAAATAAGATTAATGGAAATATAGTTTTCATATACAAATAATGGTAAGGGATTCAAGAAAATAAAATTGGACTTAATGCATTTTATCCTATATAGTTTTAAAACCATAAAACATAATCCTTATTGCTTTGTGTAGTCATTTTCACCTTTGTAGGGTTCATTTTCCTTATATGCAAACAGACGCCTATTCTGATATTCTTCATTTCTTGCTGCATCTCCATTCTATTTGTTTAGGATCTTTTCCTTCTGCCTAAAGTACTTCTTTTAGTGTATATTTTAGTACAATGATTAATTCTCTTGAGTTTTCAGACAAAGAAGTTTTAAAGACATTTTACATTCATCTTTTTAACTTTACATTAAGGATACATACTTAAATAAAAATGCATATATCATGTTCTCACTTGTAAGTGAGACACATAGAGGGGAACAATACACACTGGAGCCTTTCAAAGAGGGTAGAGGGTGGGAGGAGGCAGAAGATAAGGAAAAATAACCAATGAGTACTAGGCCTAATACCTGGGTGATGAAATAAACTGTGAAACAAACCCTCATGACGCAAGTTTACCTACGTAACAAAACTGCACTTGTACCCCTGAACTTAAAATAAAAGTTAAAAAAATGCATATATCCTAAAAATATAGTTTGATGAATTCTTCACAAATGAAACAAACCATGTAACAATACTGGGATGAAAACACAGAATTCCTTCAATCTAGAATAATATTTTCACTCTCTCTGATGTTCTAGAGTGTCAGGGACTACAAAGGCTACAAAACCAAGTGACAGGTCTGCTTTGTTCCAAGCAATGTTACAGGCTAAAGATACACTGCCTGTAGGATTTCATACTCTTAAAAGTTCCCAGATACATAAAATTCTACTAATTAGTTACATGAAGCTGTGTATTTATGGACAATAGTTAAATTGTGACCCAGATGAGTGTACCTAGCCCCTTGTTAGAGAAAGCTACTTAGTATCCATGAGGTATGAGGGATATCTAAGAGTTTTCAGGGCTAGAGGTCTGGGGACAGTTATCCTGGCTCATGCAAGTCTTTTAGTGAAATGGCCTGGACAAATTCATAGTGAAGATAGGCAGTCAGTTGATAAGATTATATTATATTTGACTTATTTCTAATAAGATTGTAAAAAAAAACTATATTATAAAGTTAAAAGCAAATTGAGGTGTTGTAGTGAGGAAAGAGAGGATTGTATAGATTCATAATTGCTGGCTCAATCCCAGTGTTTTTACTCTACTTAAGTATATAGATTTGGTTAATTTTTAAAATTTCAGGTAACAAAACTAATAATATGGTAATTACTGAAATCCCTAAAAACCATTGTTTTTACTGAATCTAGACTAGGGGAAGAGTAAGATAAAACAACGTAAGCAGAATGTTGGCAATTTAAAAAATTGTGCCAGGTGCAGTGGTTGACGCCTGTCACCCCAGCTCTTTGGGAGGCCAAGGAGGGCAGATCACTTGAGCCCAGGAGTTCAAGCCTAGCCTGGGCAACATAGTGAGACCTTGTCTCTACAAAAAATGTTTTAAAAAATTAACCCAGCATGGTGGCACGCACCTGTAGTCCTAGCTACTTGGGAAGGTGGGAGGTCACTTGAGTGCACGAGGACGATGTAGCAGTGAGCCGTGATCGCAGTACTGTACTGCAGCCTGGGTGATAGAGTGAGACCTTGTGTTTATAAGAAAATTTATACTTTTCAAAAATTATAAACTGAAACTTTCTGCCCATGTTACAGCTGCCTCTCTCTGTGGTATAAACAGAATATTAAATATTGTGTTTATTTTTATCAAAATAAGGCAGAAACTCTCAAGACAGAAAATGAAAAGTTTTGTAAAGGGGTTTCACAGACCTTTCATTGAATATTAAATGCAATGCTAAACAATATTTGAAGATAACCCATAGTGGTCCCAGTCTTCAGCCTGAAGTCAAGAATCTTTAGTTACCTGAATGTTCTCAGGCTCCAAGACTTATTAGGATGCTATTTAAGCAAGGTGCAGGATTTCCAAACACTAGTGATTAATGTATGAGTTCTGCTTACCATAGCACTGCTGTGCAGCCGCAAAAGCTTTCAGAAACGCTCACAATAACTATGGCTTACTTTGATAAAGAATATTCACTAGGATGGTTAGTCTAATATACTCTCATAAAAAAGGAAAAGTATTATGAGGTGGTGCCAGGACCTTGGGTCCTATTTGGCAATTTCTCCAAGGATCTCTCAAAGGTAAGATCATCATATATCTAAGCTTGCCTAGAACAGTCCGAGGTCATTCCTGCTGTCTTGGTATTTTCTGTATTGTGTAGCATTTATTCTTGACAAAAAATCCTGGCTTGGAACATAAATGCTATAGACATCCTACTAAGCATTGAATCAAATTTATAAGTGTAACCCTGTCAGCTAGGGTAGAGCTGTCTATTTCCTTCCTCCAAAGATGTTATCAGGTATTTAGACTAGTAAAATGAGAAACTACTGGGATGCCTTACATTATAATTCAAGGAGCAGATAGGAATGCATATAGACTTGGTTTAAGTATTATTTTTCCCCCATATTCTCCAGATTCAATCGTTTCACACCTTTGACTTTCTTATCTAAACTGTAGAGCTATTCAGTGACTAAATTGCACTTCTTATTGTCTTTGAATGTTTCAGCTTTATCTTGTTATTGACATATATAATTTTCATTATCTTGATATTTCACTTATTAAATCTAAGGCCAGGTGTAGGAAGGACCCCAATATTTTCTTGGTGCCAAGACATAGAACAGAGTTTCCAGATCCATCTGGAAATTTTTCTGTTTTCATGGGAGAGGGCCTATAAGAGTTCATACAGGAAGGGAACATTGCCTCTCTCATCTCTCCTGATGACATATTTCTCTTTTATCATGGATTTCTTATGTTGTGTATAGATAAGTTATGAAGGTGATGTTACTGAACATAGGAGAGTAATTTAAAATATTATTGACAAAAGGGGTTTTTGTAGTTATAAGCCAGGGTTAAGTGTATCCTTGTCAGCCAGAGTGGAGCTGTATTTTTGTCTTGCTCTGATGTTATCAGGTGTTCAGAGCTCAGTAAAATGAGAACTTCAGAGTCAAATACATTTCTTTTATCTCTATGTTACCTCACAATTCCTAAAGTAACGCAGAAATCAAAAGGCAGCCTTTTGTACCTTAACAGCATCATGAAGATGGATATGTAATCAAGCTTCAATTTAACAACTTAAGAGATATTTAGTATGCTTACCACGGTCGAAGGAGTTAAATTGTACTTATTCTAAAAGGAAATACACACAGAATCCCTCATAAGTGTATTTTTTTAGCCTATTATAGGAAGACATAATGACTCTCAAGTATAATTAGGACTCAGACATTGTGACTCCAGTTTAGTTCTATGTTTATAAGTTGTAAGCTCATTCCTGACCCAGGAGAGCGCATTTATAGAAAATTATCCTACCAAGCATGATTACTTTAAGAAAACTGATCGGCATTTCTAATGGATCTCCTATTGATCAAAGCAATGCTGTTTTGTACTGTGTAAGCTATATTTTTTATGTATTAATTATAATTCGTTTTAATTAAAAATATTTCAAATTTATAAGTCTATTACCACTTAGGTATATTATAGATAATACAGATAATGGCAATGCATTTACTTGATAAATTCAAATTCGCTGAGATATTATTACCTTTATTTAGTATTAGAATAATTCTACACCTATTATTTCCTTTTGTTTAAATAAACTTTTGTCTTGGAATAGATTTATGGAAAAATGGTGCATATATTAAGGAGAGTTTCAATATACCCTACATCCAGTTTCCCCTATTATTAACAACTTATGTTAGTATAGTGCATTTATCACAATTAATAAAACCATATGATACATCATTTTCATTAACAAATGCCCTTACCCTATTCAGAGTTCCTTAGTTTTTCACTAATTTCCTTTTTCTCTTTCAAGATCTCACCCAGGCTACCACATTACATTTAACCATCATACTATCACATCACCTTAGGCACCTCTAGGCTGTGGCAATTTCTCAGGCTTTCCTTGTTTTTGATGATGTCGATAATTTCAATGAGTATAGGTTAGGTATTTTGTAGAATGTTCTTGAATTGGGATTTGTCTGATATTTTTCTCATGATTAGATTAAGGCTATAAGTTTTGGGAGGGAAGATCATATATGTAAAATGCCATTCTCATCACGTAATATCAGTGGAACACATTAACAATGTGAGTTATCGTTGTTGATGTTAACTATGATTTAAAGATACTTTTGGGGTTCTCATGTTCTGATTCTATGGTGCCTTGAGAATGCCTTAAAAATGAATGGTACTTCAGTCAAAATTTTACCTGCAGAAAAAAATCACTATGTATTTCTAGAGAAGTGACATTTTCAAAGCTGTGTTTCATTTGGCAACAGTTAGCATCAATAAAAATGTATTTTTTATTTATCTTTACATTTGTCCACTGTCTTAAATAATTTATACTGACTCAATCTCATTCAGATTTTGGCAGATCTTCAAAATGATTAATTGGACCAATCTAAAATAAATAAATCAATTTATTTATTTATTTTGAGATTGAGTCCCGCTCTGTGGCTCAGGCTGGAGTACAGTAGCACAATCTCGGCTCACTGCAACCTCTGCCTCCTGGGTTCAAGTAATTCTCCTGTCTCGGCCTACTGAGTAGCTGAGATTGCAAGCGCCCGCCACCATGCCTGGCTAATTTTTGTAATTTTATCGATATAGGATACAAGTTATTTACAGGTAAGAGGCACAGTGATGGAATGCAAAACACAGCCTGAAATTATTATAGAGTTGTGAACGTGTAGCGTGTAGTATTTTCCTGCTCCTTGAAATAAGAAAATATGGTATCATAGTCCCTCTAATCATGATTAAAGAAACAAAAAATTAAACACTACTTGCTTTCTACAAGAAATGTCAAAAGTTATCAAAGGAAACCTACTCTTTAAAGGAATTATCTGCAAGATATTTTTAAGAGAATAACTTATTCTCTTAAATAAACATAGCTTTCATATATAAGGTAAACATTAATTATTACAAAAGCACAACACATTACAAAATTATATGGACATAATATGTACATACTCTACCTGAGCCACAATAGAGTTGGCACTCTGACACTAATAAATCATTTGGGAACTGCAGTTTAGAGTATTTAGAACCTGTTATGTGGCCAAGAAGGTAATAGAGGCCACTGAGACATTTTCCAGTCTAATATAATGGGCATAACTCACGTTTTTCCCTTTTAGTTATTAGATAAAAATTAGTGTTGGTGTTTCCTTCAGTGATTTTAGGGAATTTACAATTTTACTGTGAACACCTAGGGAAACCCACTTCCCACCTCATCCTATAGATTTTCCCTATGTGAAGGCTTTTCATAGAAACTTGGGGATGAAAGGAAGTCCCCCAAATAATTTTCCTGATGTCTGCTTCCAGTATTTGACTTCAAGAATACTATTTTCCAAATAGAATGTTCAGAGCCATACCAGGCACACAGAGTCTCTAAAACTCTGGAGAGATTGTAATATTTCTTTTCTTAAAGGAAGGGATCATTCTTGTATTCTGTTCAGAGACTACATTAATGATATTTAAATGTTTCTCAGAAGATAAACCAAGTGTTGTTTGCTTTTGACCCTGTTCAGCAATATTCAATGAATAAAAAAGAAAAAAAGTCTTAATGATAGTTCCTGAGCCACATAACTTTGTCTAATTAAAAAATATTTTGCAAGTCTTCATATAAAGTTCAAAACAACAAAGGTGATATGGTGGGAATTTTCTTAAGAAAGGAATTTCTGCAACACCCAATCCTTTGAGCAATCAACATTCATTCTAGGGATACTTTTGTATTGTTTAAAATTACATTTTACAAAATAACTAATGTCCTAAATGCCTCAACATTCTTAGAATCAGAAAAGTTGCTTAACTGGGATGTCCAAGATCACTTAGCTAGTAATTGGTGAATCCAACATTCAAAACCCAGGCTTTCTAGCTCCCGGACTTGTCCTTGACTCACTACTCTAAACTAAATATCTGTTTAATATTACATGAACGTATGGAATGTTTCATGTTTAAAAGGCTAATATATTCCTATACATGGAAATATCCTCATTTAATATAATTAATATATTTTTAATTATGGAAGGATGATGAAATTATCCGAAGCAATGAATTAAAATAAAAGGAGGAGACAAGTTAATAATCTTACAAGCTCCATGTATACATGTTCATTATGTGGGAAACTCTTCCTGTTAAGAACTTTATATACAGTTAACCATCACAATCTAAACCACTCTTCGGAGCATGATTATTAACTCAATTTTTCAAACTAGGAATCTTAGGCTCAGAGAGGTTATATCATCTCCACAGGGTCAACAGCTCTAAAATGTGGAGCACAAATTGTAATGGGAAAGGCCGGGATGATTATTGAGCTGTGAGCCACTGAAACCAGTGTGAATTGTTCTGTACTGAATAGAAGTATACTTCATGATATATAGCATAACTGTTGCTGAAGGATTTTATTCATTTTACATTGGATCAAATGGAAATTGGGCTGTATATTAAAGATTTTACAAAAGCTCCAAATTAAGAAGAAACTATACAAACTAATATAAAATGAAAATTTATTTTTTAAAACATGTTTTCTAAGTAGTGTTTCATAAAGTAATACAAATTTCTAGTTATTAGGCTGATAAAATAAATCTATTTCTTTTAGTATCTTTGTCCTTTCTTTTTGAATGTTGTTATACATTCCTGAAAGTTGGAAGATCAGCATTTTAAAATAAATGCTGAGAAAGACCTAATGTAACTCTGGATTATTTTACAGCATCAATAGTTCTTCCTTCTTCTTGCTTATTGCTTAACAACAGGTTGTCTGAGGACGCTTTAGAGCTGACAGATTTGGAGGATGAGGGATGAGTATGAGCAAAAGTCTGAGGAGGAGCACTGCATGCCTCAAAAGAACTTGGAGAGAATAAGAGATACCAAAAAATAAAAATAAAAATAAAGATTTTGCCAGGCTATAATTGGAATGAAGTCATATAAGTGACATGAATGATGCTTAAAATGTTGAGAATTAAAAGTAAATATTAAAACATTGAAGAACTTTTTTGTTTGCTTATAGCTGGGAGTATGCTAAAGGATCGAGGGTATTTTATTATACTCATCCCTCTTTTCTTACCCTTTTTGGTTTATCATCTTCCTTCTCTCCTTCAACCTCTGTTTTTTTCATTCAGTTTTTCACCTCATTCCAACTCTTCTTTCTTTAATTGAACATGATAGAGATTCGGAGTTCAAAATGTATGTTATTTCTATTGAATTGATTATTTATTTATTATTTATTTATTTTGAGACAGGATCTCACTCTGTCATCCAAGCTGCAGTGCAGTGGTGCGATCATGGCTCACTGTAGACTCAACCTCCCCAGGCTCAGGTGATCCTCCCACCTTAGCTACTCTCGAGCAGCTGGGACTACAGGCACAAAACTCCATGCCCGGCTAATTTTTGTACTTTTTGTAGAGACAGGGTTTCACCATGTTGCCCATGCGGTT
Organism: Rhinopithecus bieti; assembly: GCF_001698545.2. Lineage (NCBI taxonomy): Eukaryota > Metazoa > Chordata > Mammalia > Primates > Cercopithecidae > Rhinopithecus > Rhinopithecus bieti. The sequence goes on along the minus strand of NW_016819343.1, from coordinate 73,286 downwards.
CTTGAACTCCTGCCCTCAAGTGATTCACCCTCCTTGGCCTCCGAAAATGTTGGAATTACAGGCACGAGCCACTGTGCCTGGCCTATAGAATGGAATTTATGTTTATCCTTTCCAATTTTAAAATGGATAACTTCAAAGTTGTGTATTTTACATTCATTGTCACAAACCAAACAAAATCCAAAACTTTTCTACTTTTTAAATTGAATTTTCTATCTGTTTTTGAATAATAAAACCTGGTCATTAATTTATGTGTACTCATCTGATGTTTTTTATTTAACATAATCAAGTGGAAGGTTCGCGTTAATATTTTCTGCTTTTTAAAAGTAGACATACTTATGCTCTTCCCTAAAACTTTTATTTCAGCATTACTTAGATAAGCCCTGGTAGCTATATTTTTTTAAGTTACACAGATGATTTTTTTTTAATACCCTGGTCAATAGCCACAGTGGAATATACCTTCATTCTGATATATACTCTTGACAACCATAGGGACAAATGATACTTAACTGCATTTTTTATATTACCTAACATAAGTGAAAGAGATTTTAAAACAGTAGTATTTAGGAAAACAGCAGATAATAAGACATTAATTTTGTGTTATGGGTTACTGGTATTAAGTATCATGTAATGCCCACATATCAAAGCTCATTATGGAAGAATTGGTGTCAGATAACAGGAAGATTGATATTGTTGAAAACCATGCATTCAGCAAGGCAGCCATAGGTAGCACCCAATGAAGTGTTCAGTATTCATCCAAGCAGAGAAAGTAGAAGACACAATCTTTACCGTAACTTTGAGTGTTTGCGGTGTGTCAGATGGTCCCTTGAAGAAGAAATATTAATAAAATGAATTGCAAATTGTCTCCAATTTACCCGAAAGAGATCAAAATAATGTGTCTAAATATACAGTGTTTGAGAGGTGTAGAGTCAGTCCATATTTTGCAAGCCCAATGAAGGTGACAGAACAGTTTCTACTTAAGCAGCTGTTTGTTGGTTTCTTTGGCTCAAGAGAGAGGTATAATATCTTCTTCTATTTCACAGCTTTTTAATCATAATAATAACTATTATAAAATTAACAAATGCACATGGTAACTAATTCAAACAATTTTTGCTTTATCCCTGTAAAGCCATTCTCTGGGGAATAATCACTTCCTGCTTTTTTTAAAAAAAGTTTTCTGATATTTTCCTTTTATCTCCAAATAATATGATTATGTCTCATTTTTTATTTCATCAACTTATGTAATGTTGTCTAACTTTCTAATTCAAAATGAGGAATTTGTTTTATTTATGTAAACTTTTCTCTTTCTTCTCCATTCTCAAATTCCAAGCAGTTGTGTTTTTATTTCTAAGAAATTCTATTGGTTGGATTTATACCTTTAAATAGAATATACCTGAAACTCTATTTCTTGTTACTTGAACGTTAGCCAGGATGCACTGACTGCCTTCAATGTAAGATAACGGGTCAGCTCTCCAACTTTTCCCTCACCTCTAATCCCCCTTTACCTCTCAATTTTTGTAAGCTATTCCATTACTTTTGCATTAAAATATTTAACACATATATGTGTAGATTTTGTATTTGTGTAAATAAAGTTCTATAATTGGACTTACATTTTATATATGCTTTGGTAATTGACCCATTTGTGAGATGATTAACTGATACAATTTAACAAATTATAATTATGTAAGTATTTTTCATTTTAAAACAAGTAATATGGTTTGATCTAGAGAAGAATTTAAACCTCTCATTCAACCTCTGCTACTTGAAGAACACATCAAACTCAAGTAGATTCTCTCTGCTTCAGTTCTACCAGTTGTTCAAGTTCATGCCATATTTTGAATTGATTCCTATTTGGATAATATAACTGTTTATGCTTTCTGAAGAAACAAATTTGCTTTGCTTTTATTCACACTATTTGCGAAACAGTCTTGTATTCTATGTGCTTTAGAAGTACTTTTTTTGGGCCGGGCGCGGTGGCTCAAGCCTGTAATCCCAGCACTTTTGGGAGGCCGAAAAGGGTGGATCACGAGGGCAGGAGATCGAGGGACTATCCTGGGCTAACACGGTTGAAACCCCGTTCTACTTAAAAAATACAAAAACAAAAAACAAAAAAAAAAAACTAAAGCCGGGCGTGGTGGCGGGTGCCTGTAGTCCCGCTACTACCCCGGAGGCGAGGCAGGAGGAATGGCCGTGAACCCCAGGCGCAGAGCTTGCAGTGAGCTGAAGTGAGCTGAGATCCGGCCACTGCACTCCAGCCCGGGCAGGCAGAGCTAGACTCTATCTCAAAAAAAAAAAAAAAAAAAAAAAAAAAAAAGAAGTACTTTTTTTGTTGGTTGTGCTCTACCTTAATGCAAGTTAACTTAAAAAAAAGATAAAAAGGAGTTAAATTTGAATTTTTCTTAACATCTAGAAATATTATTTTGTTTGCCATCCGCTTGATAACAGGTCTGTCTGATAATAGAATTGATTCAAAATATTCTCTTACACTCAAAGCATTTGATTGTGTTCTAGTGTCAATTATGGCTAAGGAAATTTTAATGGCAATCTATTCTTCATTCTTTTTAGTTAGTTATCTTATTTTCGGAGCTTACAAAATCTTGTTTCTATTATTAATGCTCTAAATCTTCACAAGAATGGGAACTTTTAAATTGATCCTTCTTTTGACTTTTAGCCTGATGACTCTTCCGTGAATTTTCTGCTTACTTTGGTTTATTATTTCCTGTCTACTATTTGCCCCTGCTCTCTTGGACTGATGTTAAAACAGCATGGATTATTCTATTTCTTCTAAGTTATTATTTTTGAACTTTTGTAATTTTAAAAAATTATCTAAAAGATATAGAAAAATTAAGGTATTAGAATAAGAACTCCATGAATTTTAACACATACATATATTCCCATGTTAACCATCACATAGATCAAAGGGTATAGAACATTTTAAGCACTTGAGGAATGTTCACTTATGCCCCATTCTGGTAAGTGGTTTTACCTTTTTGGTAAAGTGAAAGGTAACTACAATTTAATGAATCCTCCTTTTCAGCAAGCATTACTACTGAAATTTTGTTTTCACAAAGCATGACCTTTACCCAGAAGATTGATGTTTGTCTTTTGGTAGCCTTTTTTTTTTTTTCTTTTTTTAAATTTAAAGGATACTTCGTCTCCTCCAAATTTCTCTACGGAATTAGCTAACTTTAACTTCTCAATATCCCCCGAATGTTCGAGTTTTTTTTCTATTTTTTTTTTTTCTAAGTTGTAAGTTTGATCTGTGTCATCTTAGTCTTTTCAATTTTATGTTTGGCTAACCTTCATTCCAATTATTATTGATTATCTATTAATATTTGTGGAAGAAAGGAGGCCGGGTTGCTCCGTTGGCCAGGTTCTGCATTAGTCTTTATATAAGGTCTGTTTCCCAGATAAATCCTCTCTTGAAAGAAGAGGGATGACTGAAAGGTCTGTGTACGTACATGCATGGATGTATTGATAAGACAAGAAAGCATCCATATATAGGATGTATGGATGGAAGAGTAGGCAAGGAGAGTCACTTATTCCCTTCGACGTCCACCCTGATTCTAGCTTAAAATGGACATGGATACCCTGGGAGTCCAATGGTCCATACAATGGATACCTTAAATTAATGCAGATATTATCCTTTTGGTGAACAATTAACTTGGAGGATTAAAACCACTCGCACATAATATTAATCTATAGAGGAAGGAAGTGGGAAAGTGTTTTCTGCAACATTATTGAATAAATATCCATGGATTAATTCAACTTGATATTCTGACCTATATCACATATTTGTCATAGAAATCTGTGACTTCTTTGCTAGAAAGAAAAATTCTAACGTTCTCAAGATATGGAGTATTCCAGACTGTAGCTTAACTGCATTTGGATCTCCAATCACTAGGGTAATCTTATGATTCCTATGAAAAACATTATATTTTTGTCAATTCCTCTGGTTTTTAGTGAAATAAATTATTAAATGCTTCCCCTACTGACATCTTTGTTTTTACTGCAATGGAAATTTGAAGACCAGAGAGTGTGATAAACACATGGCATAAAGACCACTTGTCATGAACTGGGAGCCATGACATTGCTTTGACTGAAAAATGGAAGAAAATAGACAGTACTAGATCGACAAATACATGACTATGAAATTTGGACAGACATAGATCCATTAGATTGATTAAACATAGATAAGACCTTATCCTATATATGTGGTCGTGCATACATAAAGAAAATAAGAAAAGAGTTAGAAGAATAAAATATTTCCATATGGTTTTAACTATAAGATATAGGAAATCTTTAAATACAAGAAAATCCAATTCCATTTTTTAATTTTAAGTAGTTGCCTAAGTATTCTCAATATGAGATAATGGTGAGTGTGTTTAAAGACAGTAATAGAAAACGAAAGTATTGCCTTATATGCAACATTGGGGATTTCATTCTAAAGATGGATACAAATCATAATAATGTTTAATAAAAGTGAAATTGTGGCAATATATTTTATACAAAATTGTTAAATAATGTGACAAGAAATAAATATTGAATTGATTTCATAATAACTATATAAAATTAGGGTCCACATAATTATTAACCTGCATTATTTTTTAACCAGTATACTGTCATTTCTTCTCGGATAGAAAAACATGACATTTCATGACATTTTCATTGTACAAATTTGAAAAGTAAAGTATAAAGAAATTCATAAATATAATCCATAATCTCTTAACTAGGGCTAACCTTTGTTAAATGCATTGTGTATATAATTTCAATTTAATATCATTTAAAAATTATTATTAATTTACATCTATCTGTGTGTATAACCTACATTCCACTTATTATGCATTATAATATTTTTATAATTCATTTAATTCATTAAATAGTCTCTGAAAACTCTCTTTCAGAGCTGCTCAGTATTTCATTATACACTCATTTCTTCCTTTAGTGTAACCCTTACTGTTAGGTTAAGGGTTTGGATTGATTATAATTTTCAATATTATAAAACTTTGTAGTAAATATCTTTATACATGTTAGAGGACACCTGAGATTATTGTCTTTGAATAAATTCCTAGAAGGAAAATTATTTGGCAATAAAAATGAATTCACATATTTAAGGTTTTTGATAGATATTACAAAATTACCCTCAAAAAGTCTGTACACATTATTTATTACTGTCATCCAGACAGGCAACAGTGATTTCCCCTATATCCTCTCTAATATAACTATTACTTTTGTTAAAATCTTTGCTAATGTAATAGGCCAAATTTGATTCCCCATGTTTATTTTAGTATTTATTTCTTTGATTACTAGTGAGATTGACATAGTTACAAGTGTTTATTAATCATTTGTATTTTTAGGTAATTATGTTATTTACCAAATTTTGTATTATGAGATCTATTATTTTAATATCTTTATTCATTAAAGAAAAGCACTTCATCTGCCATTTGTATTGTACTTTTCTTTTATTTTGTGGATGCCTTCCGCTTTTAAAACCTTCATTCTTATGAGATTAAATCTAGCATTCTTTTCTTTTAGATTGTGCCTTTGGTGAGTCCTTTCTACTCTCACATTATATAAGTATTCATTGTCACATTTTTTAGAATTTTGAGCTTTATTTTCCATTTAAATAGTTACTCCACCAGAAATCTCAAATCTTAAACTAAATACCAGACTGATAAAAACTCCTGTGGCCTGTTTATCCAGAAGACTAAGGGAAGAGGAAAGAAGTTGTAGTCACACGTAGGTCCTCCCTCATCATTGCATATTCTTTGTGTGTGTTGGTGAAGTGTGAGGCTCCATTTTTACTTATGTTGCCCTCTGTCACCCTGTCAGCCCATCATCTTGCCACCCCACTGGCCCTGTACAATAACTTCCAAGCAAACTCAGATGCCAACTAAAGCTGCTCTTCTTCAAAGCTATAAAACTAGTAAAATGAAAGGAAGTTTCACCTCTCCAAACTAGAGGATGATGATGAAATCTGATCAAGGTCTCTTCAACTTACATTTCACAGACCATGATGTTAAGCAGGTTCTTAGTGTCTTCCTTTAACTTAGCTTGATCAGGAAAATATTGCCCATGCATGGTACCACTAGCATTGACCACCCTTTGCCTCTACTTTTTGTATAAACTTTAGTCACTCTGGAGCGGTGTTGAGCATGTGCATGGGGGTCGGTGGAGACAGAGACAGAGGAGAATAGGAATATTGGAAGAGTCGAACTGGTAATGGGCATCCGAGTTCACAACATCTGTGTACCTAGATTTTTCTCAAATAATTCTTGAAAGAGGTGGTACCCTCCAGTTGAATGCAGAATCTACAAAAACACCAGTTATTCAAACCAATTTTTCTTCAAGAGCCGCGTTATGTCTACACTGAAAGTCTAGTGAGGCAAGTTATCCCGACCTCTCATCTTTATGATTTTCAAAAGTGTTGAGGAAGCCCCAAAGCACAAGTGGCAACTGCTTTGATTTGATTCATTGATTTGTTTCCATTTTACTAAATCTCTTCCTATTCTGAGGATAATTTTCACATATTTTATGATCCAAAATTATTAATGCATATTCATAGTAGTTTTATTGAGGTATAATTTACGCACCATAAAAATCACCATTTTAAAGTGTACCACTCAGTGGTTTTTAGTATGTTCAGGAAGGTATGCAACCATCATAATTATGTAATTTTAGAATATTTTTACACCCCCAAAGAAGCCCCATACTCTTTAAATGTTAACCACATAACCATCAATAGTCACTTCCTATTACACCTAGCCTCTGAAAAAAAATACTCTACCTTTTGTTTCTGGGGATTTGCCTACCCTGAACATTTCATAAGATGGAATCATATAATATGTGACCTTTCGGCTCTGTGTTCCTTCACAGGGTTTTCATCACATCCATGTTGTAACATGTACCTATACTTCATTTGTTTTTATTGCTAAATATTAATTCAGTGTGTGAATATCCCACATTTTTATCCATTTATTCATTGGTGAGTAATTAGGTTGTGTTTACTTTCTGGCTACTATGAATAATGTTGCTGAACATTCATGTAAACCTTCTTGTGTGGACATATGTTTTAAATTCCCTTGAGTCTGTACCTAGTAGTGGAATTGCCAAGTCATAACTTAATCTTTACCTTTCAGAATCATCCTACTTTTGAATGTGTACATGCAATGTCCCTTATTTTTCACTACATTCTTTAAAAAACTTTATCTTTGGTTTCCATCAAAATACAGGCATACTTCATTTTATGGGGCTTTGCTTTATTGCACTTCAAGATACTGCATTTCTTACAAGTTGAAGGTTTGTGGCAACCCTGCATTGAGCAAGTCTGTCAGCATAATTTTTTCAACAGCGTGTGCTCACTTCATGCATCTGTGTCACACTGTGGCAATTCTCACAATATTTCAAACTTTGTAATTGCTGTTATTTATTATTACTATGTGTGTTATGGTGATCTATGATCAGTGATCTTTGTTGTTTCTATGGTAATTGTTTTGGGGTGCTATGAACCACATCCACATAAGACAGCAAACAATCATTAGATGTCATGTGTTCTGTTTCAGCATCCCTATCTCTCTCCCTTTCCTCTGGCTTCCCTGTTCCCTGACACATAGCAATATTAAAATTAGTTCAATTAGTTCATTCCCATCCCTAATGTTCCAGTAAAGGAAGAATTGTGCATTTCTCATTTTAAATCAGAAGCTGAAATGATTAAGCTTTGTGAGGAGGGCATGTTGAAAGCCAAGACAGGCCAAAAGCTAAGCCTCTTGCACTAAATACTTAGCCAAGTTGTGAATGCAAAAGAAACGTTCTTGAAGGAAATCAAATGTACTACTCCAGTGAACACATGAATGATAAGAAAACAAAACAGCCTTACTGCAAATATAGAAAAAGTTTTAGTGATTGAGATAGAAGATCAAACCAGCCACAACATTTCCTTAAGCCAAAGCCTAAGCTAGAGCAAGGCCATAACTCTCCAATTATATGAAGGCTGAGAGGTGAAGAAGCTGAAAAAAAGTTCAAAGCTGGCAGACGGTACTCCATGAGGTTGAAGGAAATAAGCCATTGCCATAACATAAAAGTGCAAGGTGAAACAGCAAGTACCAATGCTGAAGATGCAGCAAGTTATTCAGAAGATCTAGCTAAGATCATTTACAAGAGTGGTTACATTAAAAAACAGATTTTCAATATAGGTCTAACAGCCTTCTACTAGAAGAATATATTATAGCTAGAAAGGAGAAGTCAGTGCCTGAGTTCAAAGCTTCAAAGAATAGGCTGACTCTCTTGTTAGGGGAGAATGCAGTTGGTGACTTTAAATTGAAGCAAATGCTTATTTATCATTCAGAAAATCTTAGAATTATGTTATTTAATTATTCAGAAAATTAAATAATAATTGTATTATTTAATTATTCAGAAAATCTCTTAAGGATTATACTAAATCTACTCTGCCTGTGCTCTATAAATAGAACAAAGCCTGGATGATAGCATATCTGTTTACAGTGTGGTTCACTAAATATTTTAGGCCCATTCTTGATACCTACAGCTCAGGAAAAAAAAAAAAGATTTCTTTCAAAATATCACTGCCTATTGACAATGTGCCTGGTCACTCAAGAGTTCTAATGGAGATGTACAAGGGATTAATGTTATTTTCATGTCTGCTAACCCTATCCATTCTGTAGCCTATGGGCCAAAGAGTAATTTCAACTTTTAAGTCTTATTATTTAATAAATACATTTTATAAGACGATAGCTGCCATAGATACTGAGTCCTGTGATGGGTCTGGGCAAAGTAAACTGTAAACTTCTGGAAAGGATTCACCATTCTATATGTTATTAGACCATTAATAATTTGTGGGAGGAGGGCAATATACAAACATTAACAGGAAATTGGAATGAGTTGATTCCAGCTCTCGTGGATGACTATGAAGGGTTTAAGACTTCAGTGAAGAAAAGAACTGCAGATGTGGGGGAAATAGCAAGAGAATTAGAATTAGAGGTAGAGCCTGAAATTGTGACTGAATTGCTGTAATCTTGCGATAATTTGAATGGGTGAGGAGTTGCTTCTGATTGATAAGCAAAGAAAGTGGGTTCTTGAGATGGAATCTTCTCCTGGTCAAGATGTTATGAACATTATTGAAATGACAGCAAAGGATTTAGAATATTACATAAGTTTAGTTGATAAAGCAGCGTCATGCCGGAGAGTGATGCTACCAAAGGCATTATCATAAAGACTTTGAAAAGAGGAAAGTTGAGTTGAATTGCCCCAAAGGTAAATATAGATGAAAAGAAGGGGAATTGGGGGGCAGAGCAAGATGGCCGAATAGGAACAGCTCCAGTCTCCAACTCCCAGCACGAGTGACACAGAAGACCGGTGATTTCTGCATTTTCAACTGAGGTACTGGGGTCATCTCACTAGGGAGTGCCAGACAATCGGTGCTGGTCAGCGGCTGCAGCCCGACCAGCGAGAGCTGAAGCAGGGCGAGGCATCGACTCACCTGGGAAGTGCAAGGGGGAAGGGAATCCCTTTTCCTAGCCAGGGGAACTGAGAAACACAACACCTGGAAAATCGGGTAACTCCCACCCCAATACTGCGCTTTAAGCAAACGGGCACACCAGGAGATTATACCCACACCTGGCC